>NW_017671414.1:0-24454 GCF_001879085.1 Nicotiana attenuata
CATTTACTTCAATTTTCAAATACTCTTACACTTCACCCAACACTCCACTCTCTTCTGAGCATATTCTGACTATTTTGCTTGCAATTCTGGGCCTTACAAGACTACTGCTTTTACCTTCTTGTATTCCCTGAAACTGTTATGTTCTAATTTACAGATTTTTAGCCTCATCCCAATTGTTTACTTTATTGTTTCTACATCCCTGTCTGTTTTACTACTTATGCTTTAATGTAATTAGAAAGTCAATTCCCCTTAGCATATGTTTCTACTGTGGAATCTCTACAACCCCTTCTGCGTTATTGCATGTGTTTAATGTTAATCAACAATTCAAATTCTTTGAAACATGTTTCTATTTGTGGATCCACATTACCCCTATTCCCCTCTATGTGTTTTGAGTTAAGGTTCAGGCATGCAGCACCCAAATTGTGTTCATGTTTTTGGCTTGTCCTTCAAAGGAATTCCTAACTCCCAAACAATTGTGGCTAACAGCTGGTTAGGGTGTGCCAAGCACTTCCTAATTGCTGGGTATGACCACTAGCCTAATCTTGGCTTCCCCAGATTCCCCTCTATGCACTTACACTCATTGCTAATTTCTAAGTTCTACCCCCTCCTATGAGCCTTGCCTTTGCGGCACCTTGAGTTCCCTTCTGAACTTGGACATTTGAAGCGTGCCCTTCCATACTGCACTTTAATTCAATTCTGCAAGATATATGGATGCGTAAAGCACTGCCCGCGAGTTCACTGACGGGGGGTAGCTCCTAGAAACTCTTGACACACCAAACAAATGAGAAAGGACTTTGGAAATGGATCTATTGCGAGTTGGTTATTTCGTGTTTCAAGACCTGGAGTCTGAATTAGGCGTCTCCCTTGGGTTGTACTCTAATATTCTGATTTAATTTTATTTTATTTTTTTCTTATTGCATTCTTTGTTAATTAATTTGCAATAACTTAATGGGGTTTATAGTGAAAAGGGAGGGTAACTCATGTAGCATAAGGGTACATCATTGCTCGTAGGTATTGTACTTCTGCAATCGTATCATGCTTTCATAGTGTTTTCTGCATTTTAAAAAAATCATGTCTATTAAGTTCCGTCTTTCACACGCAGATATCATATAGAAAACATGTCAATATTCTGCATTCTTGCATTATTCATGTAGAGAAACATGCCAATAGGATCGCATTTTTGCATCTCAAGAGAACTGTCAATAGGAATCTTTTAATTTTCTACATAAAACATCTATCACTAGGCCAAACAGTCTATAGCGTTTAAATAACCCAAATGCCTGCTAGATACCATGCCTATAGGACTCTTGCATTCTATAAACGTTTTTAAAATCAAATAACACTTAGAAAGAATGCCTATAGGAGTAACTAACTAATCTGAATCTGAATCGCATATTCGCCCTAACCTAAAATCATTTTAAATATCGATACTCAATACCTGCAGAGCTTAGTTTGTCTATAATCAGCAAGCCTTCTTAAAATCAGAGTACTCCTGCCTTATTAGATATCATGCCTATAGGTTTACCTAGGCAAGCCATTTAGCTAATTAATTTACCGCATCAGTCTTTAATAATACAACCATTCAGCAGCCTCATTCGCGACTTCTTATGCTGAAATTAAATGTGATAAATCAAAGCCCAAGTTCTTAGCCGTTTAAGTTTAACTAGAACCTATCAGTATCTGAAAGACATGCTTAAAACTATAGTTTCTCTTTTGTTTCTTAAGGAGGGTTAGCTTGAGCCTTATTTGTTTATGTGCTTCCCATACTTTCTTCATATATGATTGATTGTCGCCTTAGATGTTTATCCTTTAAACCACTAAAAGCCAATTCTCCCTCCCCTTTTAGGACTAGGTATCCCTAATACCTTCCGGCGGGCTGATATGATTGGACAGGTAAATACAAATGCAGTACTAAGTTAATGGGACCATTCTGCCGATTTAATACTTAATGGGTTGGAAAAGGGTAGACAATGGATATGATGACCACGCGATAACACCATGTGTATAAACGGTTACCGGTGTTGTGTAGGTGATCCATGTTATTCATAAACCTAGGACCCCCTTTCCCTTTACTTTGTTTACTTTTTTTCAGAATTTCTTAAAAATCTGTTAATTTTCAGTTTGTTTAACTTTTCTTCAACTACTCGCACCAATTAATGTAAAAAACCCTCTCTTTTACTTTTTATTTTCAGACTGTTTTTCTTCCCAAAACTTCCACTTCTTTCACCTCTTTTCGATAATTACACCACAATCATGTGTGAACCCCTAGCCCCCTTTACTCGTGGAGTTTTATCTTCTTAGAATTCTAAAACGCTTTCTTCCAAATATTCAGGCATTCTTTAACTTACTTGTATTCAGTTGCTTTGCAACCATTATGAAAAGCTATCTCAGTTATTTACAATGCTTGCTTGTTTAACTGTGTTTGTATTTAAAGTCACAATTGTAGCATGGCCGGGAACCACACTAGTGGATCTTGAGGGGTGCCTAACACCTTCCCCTCCTTGATATTTCAAGCCCTTACCCAATCTCTGGTTTTTCTAAATCAAATTCATTCTTAGTGTCCTAATGCCACTTATATCATTAGTGGCGACTCTTAAAATTTGCAAACCCAATTCCCAAAGGGAAAAGAGTTTCGTTCGCCAAATGTCAATAAACCCGATTTGTGAGAAAAAGGGCATCGATAGTATTTAATTGTTGAGTACAACGATATAGGCATGCTGACGAGTATCTATACGTCGGAGTTTCAAGGCATGCCCGTGGTCTTATATGGATTTTCATGACTTCGTTTGTATTATCTATGTTAGAGGGCTGATTTTTATTTGTTTGTGACAAGTTTATGGAGGTAATGTGACCTTGAATATGAGGAGAATTGGCCTCATTACTGATACTTATGAATTGTGAAAGTATATGAGTTAATTGAACCCTGTTTGGAGCACTGGCCTCAAGTGGTAAGCGAGATGTGAAGTAAAGTGAAAAAGAGAAAAAAAATTATTATGTTGATACCTTTGGTCGGTTATTGTTGATTATTGGTTGTTCCCTTGCCGGGATTTAATTCGTTTAATTATTGTGCCCTTGCCGAGAGTTCTATTAGTATTTCTTGTTATTCCCTTGCCCATTGTTTTGATTGGTGTTGGCGTGAGGAGAGTGTTAAAGCACGAAAGGGCTGATGCCGGTATGATTTGAGGAAAAGAGTGTAAAGCACGAAGCGTGATGTCGTGCCGCACGATTGCTACCATTCTGTTGCCGTTCTATTGATTATCATGTGAGGAAAGAGAGTAAAAGCAATTGAATGTGATGCCGTGCACATTTGTATCATTATAATTGCATTTTGGTAAGACGAAATAAAAGCACGAAAGGGTGATACCGTGCACTTATTGATTTCTGATTCTTTATGATGTCTGGGTTGTGTTGCGTTCCTTCAACAAAAATGGAAAACGCCATAAAAAGACAGTTACTTGATGACTTTTCACTCGGAGTGTTATTCTTCCCCAACAACATGCCTCCCCCCTCCTAATATTGATGCTATCTCTGTATTTCTTTTCCGTTATATATATTTTGAACTGCACAGGTTTATGCTGGTAGTGCTGGTCTAGCCTCATCACTACCTCGCTGAGGTAGGCTAGGCACTTATCAAGGCACATGCGACGCCGTTGTGAACTGATATACACTCTGCAACTGTGTGCAGATCCGGACACAGCAGCGGGTTGATCATCAGTAAGTAGATTGGGAAGCCATCCTTTTAGTTCGCCGGAGAACTCTGAAGTAGCTCTTGCTGGCCGTCCGCAGGGCTCGCGTACTCTTCTTATTAGTTTTTATGTTCTATTATCATTGTACTCTGAAAAGACTTATGTCTTTTCTTTCAAACAACTTATTTGTATAATCCTAGACAGTCCGTGGGATGTCGTGAACACCAGGTTCTGGTGAGAGGCATGTGTGTCTTCAGTGATATTGTTTTTATATTTATTTAAGACCTTCGCCTACCAATTTCATATTTCGCTATTATTTAATTTTATTCCCTGTTAATTTTAATTGGTTTAAAAAGGAATTTTATTGTAAAAATAAAAAGAGTATATACATCTGGCTTTGCCTAGCTTCTACGAAGTACTGCGCCATCATGACTCCGAGGTTGGGAAATCCTGTCCTGACATATAGCCTCGATCCCTGTTTACTGCTTTCCTGTGCCTTTTTCTACTATATGCTTGCCATCTATACAGGCCCCAGAGTTTATCTATGCAACCATGCGTAGTTTCGATACCAGCACGAGACTAGGACATCAGCTTCTTCAGGCGGAGAGAAAATAGCTCCTACTTGAGAGTAACAAGAAGTACCACCCACTACCCTTCAAGTAGATTGGCTATAGATCATGCTCAGTAGTTTTCTGGGAGAGTGTCATCGTATTCTCCGCTACTCATGGGCGTAGGAAATCGGAGACGAGTTGGGTTTCTTTACCACTTTCCACTCTAGAGAGAGCAACCTATCAGTAGGTGCGTGCTTATTGAGTTGGGAGTAGTCCTGGGCCGACGGCAAGCTTCACTTACATTGGACTCAGTTCTCGGACCAGTTTTAAAGAGAGTAAGTCCTTCGGAGCCTCAGGGACTCATGGTGTGTGGAGTGTTGAGCAGCTGCGCCAGGGTGCATTGACTGTGTCAGAGTATTAGTCCGCTTTATGATTTGGGGGGCCCCTACATTGCCACCGTGCCTTTGGTTGCACAATTAATTCTGAGAGAGGTTCAACGGTTTATCGAGGGACTCCGCCCTCGTATCTGCGCTTCAGTATGGGCAGGAGTTGGAGATGGATATTTCTTACAAAAGGTTGTGAGTATTGCTAGGGAATTGTCGAGGGCATGCTTGCTCGGATATAGAGAGAGGAAGGCTAAGAGTCTCGCAGAGTCTGTCACTAAACAGTGGTACTCGTGCCCCAGCTACAGATTTGCCATGCGTAGGGTTATGTTAAGTCCCCCCGTTCATTTAGCTCTTCACATTGTGGGTGGTGTTCCAGCCCCTTCTTATGCCCCAAGAAGCCTTATTATGCACCGCTAGTATCTAGGTGTGACCCTTGTAGAAGGTGCTTTTAGCGGCCAGTCTATCAAACCTGTCCCAAGTCAGTTCACAGCAGGCCATGCCCTATGAGAACTTGTTTGAGACTGTGGGGCGACACTTCACCCATATGGTGAGTGATGCCCCAGACATAAGAAGGGTCACCTCCACACACTTTTCAGCACCACAGTTGCGCCACCAGGTCCCCTTAAGCTATGGTTCCCAGGCACCAAGCTACCTCGCCCCATCCTACTCAGGCCAGCTCGAGGTGATCGGGGAAAAAGGCGTTTTCGACAGATCAACCTAGAAGGGAGTGCCAGCATAGATATTATGCTCTTTCGCAGTCAAGACAGGTAAGCAGTTGCTGTAGACTCCGATCATTAACACGGTATCTTGTTCCAGGCGTCCTGTCATTGCAGATAGCGTGCGGATTATGTTGGACCCAGGCTATAGCTATTCCGCTATGTGTCCTCTTAAGTATTTGCCTCGTATATGGGCCAAATGATTCTCAGGATTTCTTTTTGGAGGTTCCTGTTTATATCGTTATCTACTCCTCATGGGAGATTCTCTTGTTGTGGATCGCGTGTATCGGTCGTAGTTTTATTTCTCTTAGTGGATTTAGACCAGAGCAGATTTTATTATTACCTCAGCCAGGTTCGACCTTATGTTATCTTGGGCATCGGACTGAGTTGTCACCCCTCATTATGCTATTCTTGGATTGTCACGCTAAGACCCATAACGTTGGCTCATGGGGCCAGGTTACCGCTATTAGCAGTGATGGGGTTACCTTAGAGTATACTCCCAAGCGAAAGTTATTTCATTTCTTAAAGCTCAACGAATGCGTTGAAAGAGGTGGACGGCGTACTCTAATGTATCGTGAGAGATGTCAGTATTCGGATTACCCCTAACAGTTGAAGTCTCATTACAGTATTGAGGGACGTCCCAAGATGGTGGTTGTCGCAGCTAAGACACTTACCGGCATAGTGTCTACAGAGATATTGGATTTTGGTGGCATGATTTGTTGCCGCGGCTCACTCAGCCCATCTCATATTCTCTCCATTATCGTTGGCTCCTCCCGATTGAAGAGAGATTTGAATTGAGCAGTTATAGAAGAGTTTTGCTGATAAAGCTTCATTGCGGCCCAGTGTGTCACCCTTGGGCGTTGCCTGTCCGTCTGTTATTTCGTTGGAAGAAAAAAGGCATGGTTCTAGTGCAAGTGTTGCATCGATTAACTCGGCCAGCTTGGAGCACAAGTTACATGCTGAAGAACATGTTCCAGTCATATGCCTCGTATTGATGACTTATTGTCATCAGTTACGCGTGCCAGGGTATTTTCAAGATTTGACTTACACTCAGGGCTATATAAATAGCAGATCGCGCAGAAGATATAGAATACTGCCTTCAGGAACTCGATATGGCACTATGAGTTTCTTGTGATGTCTTTTGGGCTGCACATTCCCAGCAACTTTTATCGCAACTTGATGCAAAATGTGTCTCTTATAGATACTATTTCAATTTCATTACTTCTTCCTTCAAATAATTAATAAAACCTTGCTTACTATCCTTTTTGTAATTTGACACTTAAAGCATATTTTATAAAGATGGCCAAACACAATCTTGTTTACCAAATTTGAAAACAAGTATCTCTTAAAATGAAGTTGGCAAAACACAAATTATTAATTTTTCAAAAGTACTTTTGAAAAAAAAATACTTTTTTTTTAGAAAGTACTTTTCAAAATAAAGCAGTGCTATAGCTTGGTCCAAACGGGCCTTAATCAAGTTTTGAGTCCTAAATATTAGGACTCATACATTAATTAAATAAGAGAGAATAATTTAATAGAAAAGTTTTTAATTCACTTTGAACTCCAATATTCAGAAGTCTGATTATTTTTTTCCCATGAGAATTTTATTTTTAAAGATATAAAGGGGCGCATTTTAATTCCACATCATGTAGCATTCTGTACACTTTAACTCCCCTCCACCGCTAATTTTAAAATTCAGAACAAAAATATTGTCTTGTATATTGTAGTTTAGTGTGGAGAAGGATTTGTAAAGTTTTCATCTATTCCTTTTAGATGCTTTATTGAATTGGAACGTTGTATTTGATTCTGCCCATTCGCATCTGGTTAACAACTTAGCATGTTTTTGTGGAATAAAATTAATTACTTTATAAATGGTTATTGTTATCTTACAGTGATGATGTAGCTGATGCGCACTGCGAATGATAAGGAAATCATTACCATCATAATATCGTACCATGTTAATACCGATGATATTTACCTCTTGGTAGAATAAAGATAACAAGGAGAAGTGCCAAAACTTAATTGATAATTTTTTGAAACATAAAATACATTCTTGTGGTGTGTTAAAAAAACAAAAATACGAATTAATCCGCGCTCACTCTATCGGCAGTTTTATCAACTGCGAATTGTGCTTAACGGAATTTTTGCCGTATAGCATTTCGCAGTTTAAAAAATAATTTTCTTTTAATGACATTTCGTAGTACAGTGCTGCGAATTACAATTCGTTCGCGTACTGAACTATGGAATTGCCAGCTAATATAAAAACGCGAGTTAGATCTTTTTCCCAACAGAAAAACGATCTCCGATTAAAAATAAAACCTAAAAAGTTTCTGGTCCCCACCCACCGCCTACAATTAAAAAAAAAAAAACTTACGGCCCCATCGTCCCATAAAGAGCAAGAGAGTGTACAGAAGTCCCACACACAAGAAGTTGTTGATGCGTGTTTCGGTGCAAAAATGTTGATTTCAATGAATATTTACATCAGGTATTTCAATTTAGTTTTATCCGCGAAACTCATATAGTGGCATGCATTAGTAGTTGTTTAGTATGTTTCCATGTGAGATTGTTTAGTTATGTTGATGTTTAATTTTGGTTTCTTTTTATACGCGAGAGACCCGTTTGATTGTGGATTGATATCCGAATTTATGCGCTTATGTTTGTGACCAAGAAATGCTAACTGTGGGATTGTAATTGTGTTAAATAATATTATTTATTTTGTTTATTTGTTATTGTTGATGTTATATTCATATTTATAGCCTTATAGCGTAGATAAAAGATGATTAGTTGTTCTTTTAGGTCGCAAGTAAAATATTGATACCTTTTGGCGAAGGTAAAATTGTAGAGCCTTTAGCGTAGAAATGAGACTTGATAGAATTAATTAAGAATTATGTACGGTGGTAGGCGCGTGTACGGTGCTTTTGGTGAGCAAAATCAGCCTGGAACCCGATACACAACATTATCCCTCCAATTTTCAAAAAAATCATACGTTAAAATTAAATTATTAAGTTAAGTAAAATCTAAAAATGTATGAAACAGAGACTTATAAATAATTAAAGAATTATTCGGTGTTGTACCGTTTTAATTTTAATAATAATAATGGCGTTTCATAAATCAGCCTGGGAACCCATACATAATCTATTATACTCCAATTCAAAAATCATTACTTAATTGATTAATTTTAATTTAGTTAATAAAAATCTAAATATATTGAAATTAGCTATATAATAATGTAATTAATTATTCGGATTGGCTACGGTGCATGCAAATTAAATCAAGCTGGTAACTCCATACATAAACTATAATTTAATCTCCAATTTTCAAAAATCATACTTAATTTAATTTATATAAGTTAATAAATCTAAAAATGGTTGAAATGAGACTTATAATAATTAAGAAATATTCGGATGGCACCGGGCGTCAAAAATCAAGCCTGGAACCCATACATAAACTATTATCTCCAATTTCAAAAAAATCATTTTACTTAATGTAAATTTATTAAGTTAATAAAAATCTAAAAATGTTGAATTGAGACTTATAATAATTAAGAATTATTCGGTGGCACCGGCGTCATAAAATCAAGCCTGGAACACATACATAAACTAATTTACTCCAATTTGAAAAATCATACATAATTAATTTATTAAGCTAATTAAAAATCTAAAAATGTTGAAAATTGAGACTTTATAATAATTAGAATTATTCGGTGGTACCCGGGCGTCAAAAATCAAAGCCTGGAAACCCATACATAAACTATTATCTCCAATTTCAAAAATCATACTTAATTTAATTTATTAAGTAATAAAAATCTAAAAATATTGAAATTGAGACTTATAATAATTAAGAATTATTCGGTGGGCACCGGGTTGTCAAAAATCAAGCCTGAACCCTAAAATAACTATTATCTCCAATTTCAAAAAATCATAACTTAATTTAATTATTAAGTTAATAAAAAATCAATAAAAATGTTGAAATTGAGACTTATAATAATTAAGAATTATTCGGTGGCACGGGTGTCAAAAATCAAGCCTGGAACCCATACATAAATATTATCTCCAATTTCAAAAATCATACTTAATTTAATTTATTAAGTTAATAAAAATCTAAAAATGTTGAAATTGAGACTTATAATAATTAAGAATTATTCTGGTTGGCACCGCGGCATCAAAAATCAAGCCTGGAACCATACAAACTATTATCTTCAATTTCAAAAATCATACTTAATTTAATTTATTATTCGGTGGCACCGGGCGTCAAAATCAAGCCTGGAACCCATACATAACTATTATCTCCAATTTCAAAAATCATACTTAATTTAATTTATTAAGTTTAATAAAAATCTAAAAATGTTGAAATTGAGACTTATAATAATTAAGAATATTCGGTGCACCGGGCGTCAAAAATCAAGCCCTGAACCCATACATAACTATTATCTCCAATTTCAAAAAATTCATACTTAATTTAATTTATTAAGTTAATAAAAATCTAAAAATGTTGAAATTGAGACTTATAATAATTATGAATTATTCGTGGTACCGGGCGTCAAAAATCAAGCCTGGAACCCATTACATAACTATTATCTCCAATTCAAAAATCATTAGTTAATTTAATTTATTAAGTTAATAAAAATCTAAAAATGTTGAAATTGAGACTTATAATAATTAAGAATTATTCGGTGGTATCGGGCGTCAAAAATCAAGCCTGGAACCCATACATAACTATTTATCTCCAATTTCAAAAATCATACTTAATTAATTTATTAAGTTAATAAAAATCTAAAAATATTGAAATTGAGACTTATAATAATTTAGAATTATTCGGGTAGGTACCGGCGTCAAAAATCAAGTCTCGGAACCCATACATAACTATTATCTCCAATTTCAAAAATCATACTTAATTTAATTTATTACACTAACACAAACAATTAATTTGTTTAAATTATAGTAGACGACATGGCGTTTCTTCCGCCTGCGCATCCTGACCTGCCAGGATCAGCTACTAGTGCTGCAGGGCGACCATAGTCATCTATGTTTGGGAGGACAGCTAGCGAAGCAGTTCTCTCCGCCCCAGGAGGCCTGATGATTTGTAGGAGTTTATTGCGGAGCATCGTTTCCATCCGCCGTAGTAGAGATCCTCCAGACTTCGGGATTATATTACCATTTTTCAGCTTGGACGGATGCAGCTTGATTGGTCGCTCATCACGTCCTTGGTAAGCGGTGGCGACGGAGACGCATACATTTTCACTTGCCCACTGGAGAGGCTACAATCACGCTGCAGGATGTCCAAGTTTTATATGGACTGCGCGTAGAGGGGCGCGCCTTCGCACTGCCCCACCACTGGAGAGGGATGACACGTGCACAGTTGGCGGACATGATGGGGCAGTTGACTGGTTCGAGGACCACAGGGTGGACCGGGGTGGCAGTCGCGTGGCTTTATCATTCATTAGAGATCAGATGGCGGATATTGCACCCAGATATTACCCACGAGACAGAGCATCTTTGGATTCAGCGGTACACTCGGTTGGCGTTGCTCCTGCTTTTCGGGTGTGTCTTGTTTCCGGACACCTCGGGGAACAAAGTGAGTATGCGCTTTCTTCATTGTGCTTGAGCAGCTGGATGAGCTACCCAGTACAGCTGGGGTGCTACTGTTCTGGCGTATCTCTATAGGAGCATGTGCCGCGCGAGCGTAGGTCCAACGGTTGATATATGTTGTTTCTGCCCCTCCTTCAGTGCAAAAAAATTCCGAATACATTGTTTGTTACCCCAAATTCTATATATCGTGAAAATGACTCATAAATTTACATCAACAATTTTATCTTAGGTTTGGGCCTGGCAGCGGATCATGCCGTTGCAGCCACCTCTACCAGTACTTCCGCCCGGTCAGGATTATCCGTTTCTCCCTCTAGCTATCAGGTGGATTCTCCGGCTGTGGGAACTACCGAGGGACGATGCTCACCATAATCTCCCCCTTCTTAGGGATGGTTAGATATGTTGGTGGACGGACAGGTAAATATGCTCACCATGCCGATCAGATATTAGACAAATACCTGAACGCTGTTTGACAACGTGCTGCTTCAAGTGGTTCAGAACGCGTCCACGTCTCTTCACTTTCGTTGGCACAAATGGCAAAAAGCTAGTGGAAATATTTGTCCGTGCATCTACAACAACTGCAATCAAAAGCTTAATATCATACTTTCCATAGACATGAGTACCGTCTATGGAAATTACAGGACGGCAATGCATAAAACCATCAATTGCTGGTTTAAATGGACCAAAATACATAGTTGAATATATATTCCGGTCTGTTCCGGACTTCGCTCACTCCTCCATTCAACAAACAGTCCCGGGGTTAAAGTGTTGCAGTGCAGCCATGTTACCTGGCAAATTTGAAAAGATTATCCCAGTCGCCATAAATAAGTTCAAAGTCACTTTGCGACCGAATATGCCTTTCTTTTGGTTATAGTACAACCATACTCCTGGTGGACGGCTGTAATATCTCTCTTAATCTTGAACCTAATGGACACTTCCAAAAATGGAATCAAGACAAGGGAAATCAAGTCCACATCCAATTGAAGTGATTCTCATTGAATGTGTCCATTTCACATCTGTGCTCGCTAATAAATTTACCCACTTTTCACAAACCTGATTTCTTCTTTGTGGCACGCAGCATCCAGTGACAACCCATAAACCAACCTATGGCATACAGCCTTGTATTTCTCCGTAGTTGACTCACTTACCGTCATCTCACGACACTCCCTTATACTGTAGATTTTTACAGCCCTAACTAGGCGAGCTTTATCGCGGGAAATACATGCCCTTGTAAAGAACAGCTGGTCTAGATTCATTCCACATCACTGACCGTAATTCATCATCATCCCTGTTAGGGCATCAACGTTAGGCATGCTTGGCAAATTATCAAGGTAGGGAATATTTCGCTCATGAAATGCACGTGGGACTCATACACTCTTGGTCTAGCTGGAGGAGGAACATGCTCCCTAGTTAGCTCAGGTTCAACATTCATTTCCTCCTCCTCGTCATCACCCTTATCATGGAAGGGTGTCTCATCCCCAGACTCATCCGCATTTGTTGTCATAATCACTATCATCCTCCTGACTCTTGCGCATCTGCCAAATCACGAGTAAAAAACGTCGTCTATGGCAACTGTGTGAGGCCAGGAGCTTCAAGAAGCTCATTTTCACTGCACAAAAATGAAACGAAAACCTAAGTTACCCAATACTCAGGAAAAATACTTTAGATATCGCTATATCACTTTACTTACAAATCGTATTGTCTTGACGTTTCATGATGGATATTTTCAGGTTAGGTGATAACTCCCAGATGGACCAACGCGGTCCAATACTCCAGACCTACGCAGATTCCAACTAGGGGCGAGGTCATAACTTGTAAAATTCAAATCCAGACAGTACCCCTAAAAAAATATGAGTGTTAATACAAATACCATTAAAACATGAAAAAAAAATACGCTAAAATTGAAGTTTACCAGTCGTCTTGTTGATTATATAAAGTGGAAACATTATTTTCTGGCTGCTCATTCGCCTATGGTGACAAGTTTAAATCAAGGCAAGCTCTTTCATCTCCAATCTGTCCGGCAAACGCTGCTCCAGAATAACCACCCGATGACCGGGGGTTATCCCTGCTATGCACGCCCTCATTACTAGGAACGTCTTCCACCTTGACGTACATTTCCAATAATTTTATTACAATAAATTCCCTGTATTCATCCGGAATCCGTAAAAAATCTCTAAGAGTTTCATCATCCTCGATGTTAAACTCAGAATAATAAGCAAACCCCTGCGGAGTCACTGAATAAGGAAATCTACCGATTACTTTAAGGCTAACCGAACGCCTCCGCTCACTCATTTTTTTACGTAGCAACGATACCAATGTATCGTACTCCATATTAAGCGGCAATTTAACATGACACTGTGGAGGTGAGCTATACCTCACAGAGTTATTCTCCACCACAATCTCACCCCCCCCCTCCCCCCCCCCAATACAGTGAAACCCTCATTTTTGGCACTTCAGACATTGTAAAAAATTGATTGATAAGGATAAGAGAGAATAAACATATGTTTGAAGTTTAAGTGTTGAATGAATTTTTATAAAATTGAAGCGCCTATAAATAAGGCAAGTCCGACATTGGGGTGTACAATTTTTCAAAGTAATTCGCAGTATTATACTGCGTTTTATGTATTTGAATTATTGTTATGTCAGTTAATTATTGGTGGGGCCTAAAATCAGCCTATTTCGCAGTACTGTACTACGAAATGTCATAAAAAATTATTTTTTTAATATTTCGCAGTATTATACTGCGAAATGCCTTAACGGCAAAAAATCCGTTAAGCCAATTCGCAGTATAAAACTGCGAAATACCTATTATTGTATCTTTTTTTTTTAACATCAAAAATGTATTTTATGTTCAAAAAATTATTAATTAAGTTTTGGACTCAAGGAGAGTCCAAAACTTAATAATAAAGGAGGCAAAATCAACACAATTTGACCTGTCCAATCCGCACAAACTTTAATGGTTGGTATGAAATATATTATGGAATATTTACCTAACTTATTTACGCTCCCTAATCATGTTTTAACTTAATTACATGGTCATATACAATTTAACAATTATGTACACATTAGTTTTAAAGGAGCATCCCTTTATATGAAGAATTCAATAAGGAAAATTAATTATTTCCCCATCCCTTTATACAACGTCCTACCCCTCCCCCCCCATCTCCCTCCCTCCCCCAGTCACGACCCAAAATCTACTAAGGGTCGTGATGGCACCGGACACTGCTATCAGGCAAGCCAACCATAAATACTTAATCTAAATTCTCGTTTAAATGATTGTGAAAATTGTGATTTCCTTCAATTTGGCTAGTAAAAGATAATCTTTACAAAATAAATAAAATAATGTTTAGAAGTTAATACAGAATACCCCATAATTATCCCAGAACCTGGTGTCACAAGTGTATGAGCAGTTTCTAGGAAATAATGTAATACAACAACTGTCGGAAATACAAATTGGACAGAAAAGAAAATACAATACAATACTCTGAAGGAGACTCTGCTGGCTGCGGGTCGTCTCGAGAGGTGTAGCTCAGCTAAGTCTCCGTATCAACCATGCCAGTGCGCCCAACTAGGCCACTAGACATACATGCATGTGCTACAAAAATGCACAGCAAGTGTAGTATGAGTACAAAAACAACGTTTACCCAATAAGTATCTTGTCTAACCTCGAAGAAGTAGAGACAAGAGGTCGACTTCGACGCTTACTAGTGGTCTAATCATGGATTTATTAAAAACTGCAGTAAACTCAAGTAAGTCAAGAAACAAGTAAACATTCCTTTCTATATTTAGAAGTCTCCAAATTCATAATCCGTTATTTATCAATTTATCTCAGAGCAGGGAGGCAATATCAATTTGTAAATCTCAAGCAAGCATTACAAGTGTGCGCAAATCATGCCGAGGTCGTACTGCCCGATCCAACAATTATATAAATTATGCACTGCGAGAGGGTCGAATGGCGCGAACTATAGATGCATCTATTACCCCGCTCGCGAATCATATGTGCGACGCAGTCAAATATAAATAATAGAGTTACCCCGCTCGCGAATCATACGTGCGATGCAGGTACTCGTAGATACACACATTCAAACAGTCAATTAAAAATTCATCAAGAAACATTTATCCAAGGAAAAGTCAGTTCTCTTTTAACGATTAAAGAAAATGAGGTTTAACCCTTCTTAGAAATTTTTTTACTAATTCGATATGATTTAGGCAATTTCGGTTGTCAATAATATTACAAATATTTTGGGTATAGCATGCTTTTGGGTCCTAGACTCCCCGGACTTAAACATAATAGTAGCTACATACGGACTTTCGTTACCTCGTGCGTACGTAGCCCCCACAAATAGGAGAACATAACCAATTATTTCACCTATGGGAATAATTCCCTCTTACAAGGTTAGAAAGGAGACTTACCTCGCTCTGAAGTCCATTAACCGGCTTCCAAGCCCCTTCCGACGACTCAAACAGATGCCCCAATGCTCCAAAACTAGCCAAATAACGGGCAAACCGATGAAAATACACCCTGATACTCATAACAATTCAATTTATATAAAATCCCAACTCCGCTCGAAAAATTGAAAAAATTGCCCTCGATCCCACGTGTCCGGATTCCAAAATTTTTGGAAGATAAAGTTTACCCACAATCTCACGAACTCAAATATATAATTAGCTCTCAATTTCATGTCCAAATCATGGTCAAAATCCAAGAATACAAATTTCCTAGATTTTCTTCAAAATCCTAAAATTTCTACTAATTTACATGATTTTCCATGTTAAAATCTAGATACAATCCAAGTAATTAACTTGCAATAGGTGGGAATCACTTACCTTAACATGGATGATGAAAATGGAGCTCCAATCGTTCCTAGGTCGGCTCCCATGGAGGAAATGAGATGAAATGAGCCAAACTCATTTCTTTACACTTATACACTGCGCAGACGACTCTACTTCGCGTTCGCGAAGAAGAAAATTCCCAAAAACCATTTTCCAAACTTCTCTCAAAACCAATATGTTACATATGAGCTGCCAAAGTCAGCCCTGTGCAACACAAATTTTTTCTTCATGTTCCCGGACAGCCTATAGTGTACCAGCCATAACTTTTTGTACACAAATCCATATACTAAATGGTTTACTTCTCTGAAAACTAGACACAATAGGCTACAACTTTTAGTTTTGGATCATCCCAAAATTTCTTATAGATTGCGAGATATGAGCCTCCAAAGTTAGACTTGTGCAACAGAGATTTCCTTCTTCGCGAACGCGAGGAACTCTTCGCGAACGCGAAGAACAGAATCCCTGAAGCCAAATCCTTCTTCGCGAACGCGAGAGGATCCTCGCGAACGTGAAGAACAACAACAAACACCAGCATCAGCTATTGCAAAACAGTCTGAAATGATCCGAAACCACCCCCGAAACACACCCGAGGCCCCCGGGGCCCCATCCAATCACACAAACCGGTCCCATAACATAATACGGACCTGCTCGAGGTCTCAAATCACATCAAACAACATCGAAATCATGAATCACGCCCCAATTCAAGCTTAATGAACCTTAGAACTTCAAACTTCTAAATTTGATGTCGAAACCTATCAAATCACGTCCGATTAATTTCAAATTTTGCACACAAGTCACGTTCGACATTATAGACCTACTCCAACTTCCGGAATTGGATTCCGACCCCGATATCAAAAAGTCCACTTTCGGTCAAACTCCTCAAAAATATTCAAACTTCTATCTTTAGCCAAATGACTCCAAAATAACCTACGGATCTCCGAATTTACTTCCGATTGTGCTCCCAACACAAGAATTACCGTACGGAGCTATTCCCAGACTCGAAATCCTAAATAGACATTGATAACACTAAAACTCACTTCAACCCAAACTTATGAAATTCTCCCAAGAATTCTAACTTCCACAATAGGTGTCGAAATGTTCCCGGGTCTTCCAAAACCCGATCTGTACATACACCTAAGTCCGAAATCATCATACGAACCTGCTGGAACCTTCGAATCCCGATTTCGAGGTCGTTTACTCAAAAATCCAATCTTAGTCAATTCTTTCAACTTAAAGCTTCCGAAATGAGAATTATCTTTCCAAATCAACTCCAAACTTCCTGAAATTCACTTCCAACAATGCGTACAAGTCATAATAATTGAAGTGAAGCTGCTCATGGCCTCAAACCGCTGAACGACATGCTAGAGCTCAAAACGACCGGTCGGGTCATTACATTCTCTCCCACTTAAACATACGTTCGTCCTCGAACGTGCTAAGAACTATGCTAGAGTTGTCCGAAATCACTATTCAACACCTCGTGCACCTACCTGTGCTACTACAACCCAGTTAAGCACATTAGCTCGATCAATTCTGAAGATATTCTCTTTTATTCAAGCAAATAAGCTTAGATCCCAATTCCAACATCCGGAATTCTCTGCCAGGCCTACTTCCAATATATGAATACCGTATCAATCACTACACGGGGTACCTTATTCATATTTAAATTCATTCACAGACATAAAGCCAATTCTGATTGTACCAAACTAGGCCAATAATCTTTCCTGGGTCCATAATTACCCCATTTTTCCCATAATACACAGAACAACTGTCCAATCCGGAACAACCTTCCACATTCCACAACCAAATGAACTTAGCACCCTTCATACATAAATTCTCAATTAGCGATAGTACCATTCTCCATACTTGGTTTAAATCTTCAATCATTTAAGTGACTACACATCACACTTATATAATCTTTCCGTGGGATATGCTTCCATTTCCTTCTACATCAGGTAACAAGTCTGCACATCCATACCACTGGCTATACAAATGCTGCAAAGCGAATCAACGATCTGCAAGTCAATACACAAAACCTCTTACTCATGAAACTAATCTCAGGTGACGCTGAAGATAATACCAGCTTACTCTAAACATCTAAATTCTTTTCCTTCTCATCCAAGCCCATGACCTCCTTGTCAACACCAAACCGCAACCTTGATTCTCAACTTCCAAATCCCACGCTACTCACGGCACTTAATCATGACAATGCGCAAGAGTACAAGAATTTCATCATAACTCCTTAACCACTAGTAGGGTAAACACTTCAGCATATACAAGCCTTTTACTTAACTCATTTCAAGGGAACCATTACAACCCATGACTAAATTCTCATAACCACAGAAAATACCAACATCAAGTCGTGGTTTAAACCACCATAACTCTTCCGGGGTCCATCTGCATATAATAGGCCATAATACTAGAAAGTGTCCAAATAAAATCAATTACAACGACCGCCAAACCTCGCACGCATTAATATAATCATGTGTATAACTTAACACGTTGAATGAACTAATCGTTGACACCATTATACCAATTCAAACATTGCTGACTGATTTTACTTCTTCCAATTTACTCTGGGCTAGACTTAGGAATAATAGTATCCCCATTCAAAACATCACGAACCCAAAGCCGCACTCATCCTAAGTGTACCTTATTTTATGAGACCATGTTGTCTCAATTCCCACGAACCATCTCATACCCTCCTTATGCGCATATTCACATCACCAACTGGTACACCCATTCTGATAATTCTTTTATGAATATGAAGTCATTTTCTCCCATTCCTCTCAATTTATACTGCAGACCAAAGATAACACAGAACACTCCAAGCTCCTTATCATAATCTGCTGCAAAAGCTCGATACTCAACCATACTATAGACTCTAAACCCTTAGGCACCACACCTTAACCTTTGAACCCACTAGGACCGGTGTTGAGAGTCACCCACTCTGACTTGGTCCCAAATATAATCAACTGCAAGGCTCCGCTAGCACATGACCACCCTCTCAAAGAATCACCCAACCGAATCACATTCCTTGCAACTCACTTCTACGCGAAGCACAATTCCTGAGTCTTCCCAAAGCCTAAACATGAATCGATGATGCCAATTATAGAACACATTCTTCAATTCCGTTGCTCAAATTACCACTGATACTCTCTTTCCTTAGTCGTTGTAACCCATCAATATGCTGATAACTAGAAATCTCACAAATAGGCGACCAGGCAATCCAACCGTAGGTGGTGGAACTCTCCCATTTAGCTTGAAGCCACTATTACACAACTTTGGAACCCACCAAGATTTTTTATCTCTTATTGACATGACCCTGCGCAATTAAACCGCTAGATTCCTCGAAATACTTTTGTTAGCATTTCATGAACACTCTAAATCTCTAGCAACATTCACATATTAGACCTCTTACCAGATAGCTAGTAAAATCCTTCACAGGAGCGTCACCAACCACGCGCCGCTGACCTGCTTATAGGATATAACCCACCTGAGCTCGTGCTCATTCACCGGCTGCACAAGTCCATTCACTCCTCATGGAGATCAACTAAATGTGCGACAACATCTTCCAATTCAAAGTTATGTTGTATTCTTCTTCATATCAAGCAGCTCTTTTCCGTCATATCAAATGTCCCACTGTTATGCTAGCCAATATTTCAAATTAAGCTCGTTGACCTAGTCACTGTCCACCATGAATCCCAAATCACTCTAAAATTTTCTCAAGGAGCGTAGTCATCCTACCATAGAACCCATATTGCGAATTAAAGAAAACCATAACACCAGTGAACTTAATGTATTCAACAAGGACATGACACTACATCATAGATGAAAATTCCACTACGCTCGAAAATACAAAGTCTTGTTACTCCATCAAACCAAACTTGAACATTCATAGCCTAATTGCCCCTCCTCCGCCGAAAATAATATTCTGAATCTTTGAATCTTGAATTGAGTAAAAAATTTTCCAAGTCATTCACTGCTTCAACACATAGACAAGTGTCCTACCAATACACCAATATTGTGCAATAGCAATGCACGAATCATCATAACAACTAATGCCAAATCTCAAAATGTAATGACCCGACCGGTTGTTTGCCTTTTTAGAACCCCATTCCCCCAAATAAAACTCTCTGTGCTTTCTTTAACTAATTTAAAACCTGCGGGGATGGTTGGTTCGGGATTTAGAAAAGTCTGGATTGAAATATATACATTTAACTCTTTAGAATTTTCTTAAAAGGCTAAGTTTGACTTTGGTCAATATTTTGGGCAAACGGGATCAGATTTGTGTTTTGACGGTTCCGGAGGGTCCATGGGGAAATATGGTACCTGGGCTATGCTCGGAATCGAATTCTGAGGTCCCTAGCCCGAGTAATGAATTTTTATTAGAAATTATTAATCTAAAATATTAAGGATTTAAAGAAACTAACTAATGATTTATTTCATGGGTATCGAGCTCGTATATTGGTTCTGAATCCCGGTACAAGTCCGAAATATCATTTAAGACCTACCCGCAAAATTTGGCATCAATCTGAGTAGTTTAAGGGCATTTTGGCCCGTTGGAGGAAAATTAAGAACTTGAAGTTCAAAGGTTTTATTCAATTGGTTTTAGGGGGTGATTCTTAGATATAGCGTTGTTTCGGGCGTTCCGAAGGTTTGAGTAGGTCCGTTTTGTGATTTCAGACTTGCCGGTATGTTCAGGCGGGGCCCGGGAGCCCCGAGCATCAATCAGACGAGGCTCGGGTAAAAAGGAAAAATTTTGAGAAGGGCTGAAGGTTGCTGCTTCTGTCATAACCGCATCTATGGTTCTTAGACCGCAGGTGCGGGATCACAGATGCGGTCCTCGCATCGCAGAAGCGGCTCAGGACGGGCCAGGCCAAGAACCGCAGATGCGGCTCCGCAGATGCGGTCCCAGCTCTTTGGCCTAATTTTCGCAAGTACGGCCCTTTTCTCGCAGATGCGGGATCGCAGATGCGGTCCCCTTACCGTAGATGCGGAAATCACTAAACCAGTGAGGTTCATTAAAGACGGGTTCTAAGTCATTTTTATCATATTTTCACTCTTCCATTAGCGATTTTGGGAGCTTTTGAGAGAAGGACTTCACTTAGCATCTTGAGGTAAGTGTGTTCTAGCTATTTCTAGTTTAATATCATTGTCTTAGGAAGATTAAACACTCGTATTAAGGTGAAATCATGGGGTTAGAGGAAAAACCTAGGGTTTTATCAAAACTTAGATTTACCCACGAAATTTGTTGTGAAATGAATTAGAAACAATATATTATTGATCCTTAGATTGTAGAGAACAACTTCTGTTGGCCCAAGTTCAGATGAAGTTTTGAAGATTGACAAAATGAACTCAGTCATGGACCAGGTCCATCATGTGAGACACAGTGGTTATCTACTTATACATGTGAGATGCACGTGAAGAAGATAAGTCTCAAGGATCAAGCAACAATATCTTCTGAACTAATCGAAAAGGTTGCATAAAGGATAAGGAGATGAAGTCTCCTTATGTGAAGAGAACTAAATCCGGATCAAGGATAAGGGTTGGAGTTTGTATTGTTTTAGGACTCAAATTCGATAAAGGATCAACACTTGAGTCTCGATCAAACTCTAATTACTAACTCTTTAAATAACTATGATTGTTCTATTTTATAGGTATTGCACATACGCAGAAGTTAAACTAAATTGAGAGCAAAAGAGCTAGGCAATTTTGTAAGCAATTTATGTGAGATTCAAGTGTGCATTCCTGAGGCTACATGAACCAGATTGAAGAACCAATTCTATTGTGTTTATTCTTATTCTAGTTCAATTGTAGTAGGTGTTTCATATTGTACCTTTCAGCTTTTGTAGAAGAAATTGTAATAGGTACTTTGAGTATTCAAGTTATAGGCTAACTTGAAAGTGTCGCAGCAGTTGAGGATGTGTGCCACACTGGATTAGAGTTTAATCCTTAGGTTTACAAGAGTTTTGTAAATGTTGTTTTGGCTCAGTGATTTTAGTGGAAGTTTGGGAAAATCCTACTGAGTAGTAGGTCGTGGTTTTTTCACCTTTTGAGCCAGGTGTTTTCCACGTAAAAATCTATGTGTTCTTTATTTTATGCACTCTTAATTCCACAAACAGAAATAGTAAGTACATCTAGAAGAATCAGGTTTTCTAGTGCAAAAATTAGGTACCACACAAATCACCTCCCCCCATCTTGTGTGGTATTGACGTTTAGAACATCAATTGGTATCAGAGCAAGTTATCCTTGAAGAGGCTAACACCTTAGGAGAAAATCAACAATGAGCGCACCACCTGGGAACTGGGAAGGGCAATCCACTGCCAGGCCTCCACTTTTCAATGGCCAGTATTATTCTTGGTGGAAGAACAGAATAAGAGATCACATTATAGGGGAAGATTATGAACTCTTGGACATAGTCACTGATGGTCCCCTAGCAACCACAAAGAAGAATGCTGAAGGAGTTGATGTGCCAAAGACAAGGGCTGACTGTACTGCTGAAGACCTGAGGAAGTGGGAGAAAAATGCTAAGGCCAAGAAATGGCTTGTGTGTGGACTAGGACCACATGAGTGCAGTAGGATCAAAAGTTGTACAACTGCTAAGGAGATATGGGACACTCTGCAAGTGGCCCATGAAGGAACACCTCAAGTGAAAAGATCAAGAGGAACACTTCTGTATTCTCAATATGAGAATTTTACTATGAAAGAAGGAGAAACTATCCAGGATATGTATACTAGATTCACTACACTGACAAATGAACTTGAGTCTCTTGGAAGGATTATTCTTGAAGAAGACAAGGTTGAGAAAATTTTGACAAGGGTTCTGCCAGTCACATGGGAAAGCAAAATCACTGCTATTCAGGAAATCCAAGAATATTGCTACTCTCTGACTGGATGAACTGATTGGAAATTTGACTACTTATGAAATGAGAAGGCAAACCACGAAGATGGATACCCCCAAGAAGGAGAGAAGCCTAGCTCTCAGAATTGCTGAAGGTGCAGATCTGGAAGATGATGAAGTGGCAATGATCACTAGGGATTTCAAAAAGTACCTGATGAGAGGAAAGGGTTCTTCAAGAGGTACAACCTTCAACAAAACAAGAGCTCCGGACAAACGGACCAATGAGGGTTGCTACAAGTGTGGTAAGACTGATCACATGATCAAGAACTGCCCTCAATGGGAAATTGAGTGGAAGAAAGAAATAGCTGAACGAAGGAACATGAAGAAGGAACAGGTTCAACCTAAAAGAAACAAAGGCTCAACCAAAGCTATGCTGACTGCTTGGGGAGAAACCTCAGATGAAGACTCAGAAGACGAAGCTGAAGAAGAGCAAGCTCTTATGGCCATCGGAGAATCAGACAATGAACAAGAGGTAAGTATTCTTCATCTCAAAGACAAAATTAAATTCTTATCTAAAGAAAGGCTGGCTGAGCTATTACTAGACTTCATTGATGAGTCTGAGATAATTAATAATGAGAAGGAAGTTCTGTCTAGAGAATGTGTGATCCTAAAAGCAAAATGCAAAAGTCTAGAGTCTAGGGCAAATGAGAGTGATAACAAAAATGCTGAGTTGAAGAACCAGGTTCTTGAACTTGACAATAGTGTCCTAGAACTTAGGTCTGAAAACTTAAAATTGAAATTAGGAACAGGAAAGAAGAAAGCTGATTACACATATCTCACTCTAGAAGAAAATTTGGGAAAAATGAAAGATGAATTGTATAAGAAAGATGAATTCATCAAAGTCTTAAAGGAAGATCTAGGAAAAGTGAAACATGAACTAGACAGAACTTGCAAGTGGAACAAGGTTTCTGATGCACTCTCCTGGCTGCAAGAGCATCACAGTAGCAACAAAAGAGGACTTGGCTATGGGACTCAAGCTCCGAAATGGGATCCTAAAAGCAAGTACCTCACTCTTCCTGAAAATAAAATCTGCACACACTGTGGTAAGACTGGCCATTACAATATGAATGTAATACAAAAGAGAAGGCCAGTCAAAGGAACAAAGCTTTTGTTAAAGAAAAAAATAAGCTGCCTGGATGGGCAAGAAGGAATTTAATTCATCCTTTTGCTTATAGAAAGGGACCCAAACTAGTTTGGGTTCCTAAGTCTAACCCCTGATTTCCTTTTGCAGGTCCAAGTGAAAAGGAGGAGCCAAATATGGTATATGGATAGTGGCTGCTCAAAACATATGACTGGGGACAAGGACCAGTTCCTTTAACTTGAGGACTTAAAAGAAGGTAATGTCTCCTTTGGTAATGGAAAGAAAGGTGAGATCATTGGGGTTGGAAAGGTAGGCACAACAAATTCTCACTCCATAGAGAATGTCTACCTGATATATGGTTTGAAATATAGCCTAATAAGTGTGTCACAATCGTGTGACAGAGGTAACCTTGTGGCTTTTACCTCCACCAAATGCTTTGTGATTAACCTTATCACTGACAAGATTGTTTTGCAGGGAAAAAGAGTTAACAATATTTACATTGTAGATTTGTCAACTCTTTCAGAAAATGAACTCACTTGCTTAAGTGTGTTAGTTAATGATCCCCTCCTGTGGCACAAAAGACTTGGTTATGCCAGTCTAAATCAGCTAAACAAATTAGTCTCCAAGGACTTGGTGATAGGGTTACCTAATATCAAGTTCAAGGAAGACAAAGTTTGTGAGGCATGTAGCAAGGGGGAAGCAGGTAAGGTCATCC
>NW_017671414.1:27489-116450 GCF_001879085.1 Nicotiana attenuata
CCTAAAAAATCTAAACCGTTGTGACGTTTGAACCAGTTTTCATTCTCTTCGAATTCTAATAAACGGGATTATCTCTTAAACTAGCGTCGATCAATTACCTCTTTAAAGACCGGAGTCCTAATGAGATTAGACCCCTGATTGACCACTCAAAAGACTGCCATTACTGCACCTAATCATACTCTACTTTAAATACACTCCACATATTCCTACTTCACTCCATAACCGTCATTAAGTGTTAAACCCCTGATCATCCTCCATCTCTCCAAAATTCTCCAAAATTCCCGAAAATCCTCCAGAAATTCTCCGCCATGACTAACTCTCAAGAAAATCCTTTAACTCCCCCACCAGCATCTCCTAACACATCTTCATCTGTACCTCCTAGCGACAACCCTAAACCAAGATTCCGCCGGCAGAAAATGTTGGCAAGAAAGACTGTAGCTACTGGTGCTCTGAGAACAGCTCTCAACGAAAAATTGAAAGTGAGTCAAAGAGGGGAAAGCTCTGAAAAGGAATCGTCTGACTCAAGCTCCGAGTCTGAAGCTTTTGTCTCTGCAAGCGATGGAGAAGAACGTGGGTCTTCTGAATCAGACAAGAATCAAGAAACCCCTAAAGAGGTAAATACATGCTATGTTTTTTCTGATGTAGTGGAGAAAGTAGATGATAGGTTTGTGTTAGTGGGATCTGTGAGAGATGTAAGTGAGGGAGAATCGAAGAGGAAGGGAAAGAAAAAGAAAGGTGAAATTCTTGTAATTTGTGGAGGAGTTGAGGAGAGTGGCAACAAGCTAGGGGGAAGTGAATCTGGGGAGGCTGCTGAAGGTCTTGTGCACCTGAGTGAACAATAAGATGCACCTAGTTCATCTGTGGAAGAAACCTTGGCTGACATTCTGAAGAAAGTTGGAGCAAGCTATGATCCCAAGAAGCGCAAAGCTTCTTCTCAAAAGGCTCCTACTTCCTCTAACCCAACAAAGAAGAGCAAGGTGTCTTCTCCTAAGTCTACTGTCCCTTCAGTACCAAAGGTGAAAGCTACTAGAAGCAGGGTAAAGCAAAGTGAAGCTGAGTTGCAGAAAGCCTTAGAGGCAAGCAAGAAAAAGAAGAAGGAAAAGGGAAAAGCTAAAGTTGTGGAAAGTTCTGTGGCTGCAGAAGAAGAGGAGGAGGAGATGGAACTGGTCCATCAAGAAAAAGGTACAACTGAGAAGGTTCCCACTCCTACACCAAAGAAATCCAACACTTCCACCAAGAAGTCTTCAGAATCTGTATCTGCTGAACCATCCCTGGCAGAAAGAACCAAGTCTGCAGTCAAAGCAAAATAAGTGAAAGTTCCTGAAGAAGAAGAAGCATGGAGTGGAGAGGAAGAAGAAGAGGAATCTGAGAAAGAGCAGGACAGGTTTGTCCTTTTTGGAAAAAGAAAAATATTGAAAGGAAGAATTCTGAAAGACCTGGAGGAGCCAGGCATGAAAAGATTGGTTGATGCACTGGAAGCACAGGGTTGGAAGGACATGGTTCTTCAACTGGATGGCAGACTTGCAAGAAAAGAACTGATAGAGTTTATGGAAAATGCCACAGTGGTGAATGGGGTTGTTACAAGCTTGGTGAGAGGAGTAAAGGTGCAGTTTGATGCACCTAAATTGGGCAGAATTCTAGACATACCCTGTGAGGGCTATGATGACTATACTCGGCAAAGATGGCCTTGTCTAGATTCTCTCCCTTCTGCTCTCCAAATCACCAGAAATTTCTGTGATACCAAGTCTGCTGAAGAAGTGCCTGAGGCTAGGTTTGTGCAAAAGAGTGAGATGAAGCCTGAGCACAAGGTGCTATTTGAATTTGTGAACAAGTGTCTGCTGCCCAGACAGGAGAAGAGGCATACTGCTAACTACATGGACTTGGTCCTTCTGGAGTGTCTTGTGAGAGGAAAGCAGATTAATTGGCCTGCTTTCATTGTCAAGCTGCTGGATAGAGTGATAAATGGCTCCAAGGCTCATGCCACACCTTATGGGTTTATACTGACAACTGTCTTGGACAAGTTAGATGTGCCATTGAAAAAGTGGGAGATGGACTCCAGCAAAGAGCACTTTGGAATCAAAACTCTGCAGGCTTGTGACTATCTGCTAAGTGTAGCCCCAGTTGAACCTGGTTCGTCCTTGAAGAATCCTGTGAACAGCAAAGTTAGGGCATTGGTTCTAGAGTATGGAACAATAGATGCAGAAATTGCTATGCTCCAGGCTCGCATTGCTGAACTAGAAAGTGAAAGAAATTGTCTCAAAGATGAGCTAGCAAAGGAAAAAGAAAAGAGTGAAGGGATGCTCCAAACAATGCTCAATCTCCTTCAATCCCAACCCTCTAGTTCCTCCAAGCCCTAGAACCAGTTTAGAAACCCTTTCAGTGACCTAGATTCGGGACTTTTCTCTATTTTTTTTGCTCATGGTTGGATGTTTGTTTTTCTTTTTGTGGTCTGTTTTGTAGAAACATCTCCTAATCAATGACAATGTGCTTTGTTTTCTCTTGTTCTATGAAACTTCTGATCTTAATAGTTAAATTTCTGTGAAGCTGATTATTGATTAACTAAATCATGTTTTCACTTGCAGTTGCCCCAGTGGCCATGAGTAATAATTAACATCTGGGATTCAAATAAAATGCAACTTTTCGATGATGCCAAAAGGGGGAAGAGATATTGTGCTTTACTTTGTATTCTGAAAAATGTGATGTTTATAACCTGATTAAACCTGGTCCTTAATGATAAGTTAAATTAAAGTGTAAAAATTAGCTGAGTTCCACAAGGTCTCTGATCAATAAAAGCACAGAGTTTGTCATTATCAAAAAGGGGGAATTTGTTGGCCCAAGTTCAGATGAAGTTTTGAAGATTGACAAAATGAACTCAGTCATGAACCAGGTCCATCATGTGAGACACAGTGTTGATATGCTTACACATGTGACATACGTGTGAAGAAGATAAGTCTCAAGGATCAGCAACAATATCTTCTGAGTTGATCGAAAAGGTTGCATAGGATAAGGAGTTGAAGTCTCCTTTATGTAAAGAGAACTAAATCCGGATCAAGGATAAGGATTGGAGTTTGAGTTGTTCTAGGACTCGAATTTGATGAAGGATCAGCAATTCGAGTTTTAATCAAACTCTGATTACTAACTCTATAAATAATAATGATTGTTCTCTTTTACAGGGATTGCACATACGCAGAAGTTAAACTAAATCGAGAGCAAAAGAGCTAGGCGATTTTGCAAGCAATTTGAGTGTGATTCAAGTGTGCAAATCTGAAGCTACATGAACCAAGAGTGAAGAACCAATTCCATTGTGTCTTTCTTTATTTCTAGTTCAATTGTAGTAGGTGTTTTTCATATTGTACCTTTCAGCTTTTATAGACGCAATTGTATTAGGTACTTTGAGTATTCAAGTTAGAGTTAACTTGAAGGTGTCGCAACAGTTGAGGCTGTGTGCCACACTGGGATTAGAGTTTAATCCTTAGGTTTACAAGAGTTTGTAAATGCTGTTTTTGGCTCAGTGATTTTAGTGGAAGTTTGGGAAAATCCTACTGAGTAGTAGGTCGTGATTTTTTTCACCTTTTGAGCCAGGTGTTTTCCACGTAAAAATCTCTGTGTTCTTTACTTTATGCACTCTTAATTCCGCAAATAGTCATAGTAAGTACATCTAGAAGAACCAGGTTCTTCTAGTGCGAAAATTAGGTACCACACAAATCACCCCCTTCTTGTGTGGTATTGACGTTTAGAACATCAATAGCGAAGCCGATGCTCTGCTATCTTGGGGTTGTTGGTTGATGACAATGAATTCAGTTCGGGAACAGTCGTGCAACTCATGAAATCAGTAGTGGAAGAAGGCCATGCCGAGAACTCAACAAGTTTAACTTGGGATTGGAGAAACAAGTATATAGACTATTTGAAGACCGGGAAGTTGCCCTCGGATCCCAAAGAATCGAGAGCTGTGTGCACGAAGGCATCCAGGTTTAGCGTTTCTGAAGATACTCTGTTCAGAAGAACGTTCGATGGTCCACTCGCCATATGCTTGGGGTCGGGAGACACCTAATATGTTTTGAGGGAAGTTCACGAGGGCACCTGCGGAAATCATCAGGGGCAGAATCGTTAGTTCGTAAGATAATCAAAGCCGACTATTACTAGATCAACATGGAGAAAGATGCGAAAGACTTTGTGCGTGAATGCGATTGTTGTCAGAGGCACGCACCAATAATCAACCAACCCAGGGAGTTGCTACACTCGGTCCTGTTGCCCTAGCCATTCATGAAATGGGGAATGGACATCGTTAGTCCCCTACCATGGGAACCCGGTAAGGCTCAATTTGTACTATTTATGACTGACTATTTCTCTAAATAGGGCGAAGCTCAAGCGTTCGAGAAGGTCCGGGAAAAAGAAGTCATTGTTTTCATTTGGGACCACATAATATGCCGCTTCAGTATACCGACGGAGCTAGTATGTGATAACGTGAAGCAATTTATCGGCATCAAGGTAAGCAAAATCAAAAAAATCTTGTCAACACCCAATCGCCCTAGAGGGAATGGACAGGCGGAGTTGACGAACAAAACCATCCTTCAAAACCTTAAGAAAAGGTTGACCGATGCCAAAGGAAAATGGAAGAAAATTCTGCTCGAAGTCTTGTGGCATACCGCACAGCCTCAAATCCAGTACCGGGGCCACTCCATTTTTTTATCTATGGTGCCGAAGCACTAATTCCGGTCGAGGTGGAAAAGCCGGGCCTCAAGTTCCAATATCCAATTGAAGAATCAAATGGCGAGGCCATGAGCACGAGCCTAAAACTATTGGATGAGAGGCGCGAGACCGCTCTAATCCGACTGGCCGCCCAAAAGCAGTGGATAAAAAGATATTACAACCGAAGAGCCAACTTTTGACACTTCAATATCGGGGACTTGGTGTTAAGAAGAGTAACACAAAACACCCAGAACCCGAACGAACGGAAGCTAGGACTGAATTGGGAAGGTCTGTATCGAGTCATCGGGATTACCAGTAAAGGTTCGTATAAACTCGAAGGAGGAAACGATGCACAACTACCAAACAACTAAACGTGACCCACTTAAAACAATACTACTGCTAAGGTATGACCTCATATTTTTGATATTTTATTACAAATTACGCTAACACCTGTTGGCAACAGCCAAAGGAGAATTTGTCTGTTAGGACTAAAAGCACGCGTTGCACTCTTTTTTTCTTGGACTAGTTTCGTCACAAATAGGTTTTCCGTCAAGGTTTTTAATGGACTAGTTTCGTCACAAATAGGTTTTCCGTCAAGGTTTTTAACGAGGCAACAATAACCCGTGCTAACTTAGAGTTGAAGACTAGTATTAAATTGGAGTCAATGGTCGCATCAACAGTATCCGAGCCCACTCGAAGATCGACCTCGAATACTGGGGGCCATCACCCTCGGATCATGATTTTTAGCAAGGAAGGAAACTCTATGCTCGAACACTCTAGGCTCACTGATTAGGATTTGTTGTAAGGGCCAAACAGTCAAATGAACCGTGCCCGCGTAGTTCACCCCAGCGATAATACGATCTATTATATGCTTACAACCTTGTACGTTACACATCGAAATGAAAGAAAGTTTCTACCTTGCTAACAAGCATTTTTTGCTTCTTAAAAGTATCGAGCCTAAGGGCTATTCCAACCGGGGAACTATGGAGCCCAAGGGCCACCCTTTTTCGAGCTCGAAGGGCTACTGCTACTCGGGACAGCCGTCCGAGATAAGCTCGAATGGCTCGGGTCATCGAAACCTGGAGGCACAAAACCTACTAGGTAGTGTCCGAACCTAAACGACTATGGCCACCCTAAAAACAATTCGAAGACGTTCGAAGCCCGTAATCAAAACCTAAGACCTTCAACAAAATTCTAAACCTGTTCAAAGGTTACCCTCGACAAAGATACAGTCTGACAACATTTATAAAAGTATCTTAGGGAAATTTCCGTTCACTCCGAGCTTACACCAGTTCGAGTAAAAATTGCACCGAGGCAGGTGTTGTTCGGACCTCCGAAAAGCGACTTATTACTACGTTTGATTCTGTGCTAAGGCATTAGAAATATTTGCAATCGTAAAAAGATGCTAAGATATAGACTTGCACATTGTCAAAAGGAAAATATTTTATATTCTGGAATATCTTTACAAAGGCCCAACAAAAATGGCCTCAACAAAATATATGTACAGGATACAAAAAATAAAACAAAATACTCCTAAGGCACCTATGCATGATCTTCACCAGGACCCGACTCGTCACCAAAGCCGTCAGGGCCTTCAGGTTCGTCAGAGCCCTCAGAGCCTTCTTCATCTTCGGGTTCCACTAGCTTCTTGGCCTCGGCCTCAAGCCTTTTCGCCTCCTCGATCTCGGCCGATAGGTCGAAGCCTCGTGCATGGATCTCTTCGAGGGTCTCCCTCTAGGATAGCCACCTCACGTACTCAGCAGTAGATTTTAGGCGAGCCTCAGCTGCTGCGACATCAGCCTTATACTTGGCCACCATCTCTTCAGTATTGGTGGAGGTTATGCCTAGCTGTGACTTTATAGCTTCAAATATGTTATCGAGGGTGTTTCGCTGTGCTAGAGCCGAGCTTAATTGTGATCAGAGTTCATCATTCAACTAGGATCGTTTGATGGCTTTTCTTTCGCTACCCGGTGTTAGACCTCTGCTGATGCCATTTGTGCCTGGGAGGTCTCCTTCTCCGAAGCCAGCTGGTCCATTTTTCTCTTCCAAACGATGGCTTGGACCTCATTAATTTCAGCTAGGAGTTGGTCAATCCGGTCAATCTTCTGCTGAACCTGGGTTAGGTCGTTAGTCGCCATGGCTAAGTCTTCATAGCTAACCTCAAAAACCTTTATCCTTTCGGCCAGATCGGCATATTCCCCCTTAGGTTCGAAGCCTCCCTCTGAGCCTCATCCAACTCAGCCTGAAGGCCCTTGATGGCCCCTCTTTTCTTGGCAAGCTCCTTGACCTCAAGCTCGAGCTGGTTAACCTCGGTCCGGTACTAAAGAAAGATTTTGTGATGAAGTACCGAGGCCTGCAAAAGGGTAAAAGAATGAAGACATGAGAAATATCAAGAACTAAGTCAAAGTTCGGAAGAGCGTAATGATGCCTTACCCGATTCAGCGCCTGCTGCGCCTTGTTGGACGGGTACGACACGTCCACCTCATTCATTTTTGCCTGGTCTTCTTCAATCACCAGGCATCGGAGGTAGCTCGCTACTCCCACGGAAGCAGAAAGAACCCGGGCATCCTCCGGGACAGTGATAATTATTGACCTCTTGCCGTCGAGATCCACACTCGGGGCGAGGAATTGGTTGATTAAATTTGGGCTTGAGTTTAGCCCGCTGACTTCTGAAGATAGATCCTTTCTCGGCACTTTCAGGTCGCCCAGCCCGGAAAAGTCTTCCCAGAGGGACGAGTCCACACCGTCGAAAAAGGAACGAAAGGGATCGTCCACTCCATGAGCCCCTTCGTTAGATTTCTCCTTCCTTGCTTGGGCCTCCTCGAGCATAGACTCGGTGTCGGAGGGCGTCCCTGAGATATTAATTACGCCTGGAACTTTCTTTGGTGCAGAATTGACATCCTGGGAAGTTTCACCTCGGGGATCAACATCGGCTTTCTTAGTTGGAGGGGGTCAACCTCGCGAGTCTCACCCTCGGGTGTATCCCAATCCCCGGGATAGGTCGTCCTGTGGGTTATAAAAATGGATTCATACTCCGGATCATCCCTAAGAGGAGGAGGGAGTCGGAGGCAGGCACCTAGGAACTGGAGCCCCTCCTGGGCTTGCGAAGCACCTACTTCTTCGGTTTCTTTGCCTCGAAGCTCGGGGAGCCCGAGGGTTTTCTTTTCCTCTCCTTTTTTCCCTCCGTGGCAGCAACGGAGGGATCAACGGGCGGGGCACATCTTTGTCCCCTTCTGAAGGCCTAAGTTTGGTGGTCTTAGGCAAACTTACAATGATAAAGAAGGAATAGGGGTTAGCATAATATAAGGTGGAGACATAACGCCGGCTATTAGGAAAGAGACCATACCATGAGAACGGGCTTCTCATCGGCCCTCTGAGAGTCCACGCCATGTGCGCTCGAAGTAGGAAATCTGAGTACAGATGCCCTCGATCCACTCATTTAACGGGGGACCACATTCGAAACTCGGGCAACAGCTGCATAACCTCAAACATTAATGAGAAGATTGAAATAAAAGAAGAAGAAATTTTGATGAAGGAGTTGCACTTACGAGACACATTCCATTTCTCAGGGAATGGCATGTATTCTGGGTGGGGGGGGGGGATCAAATCCTCAGTCTTCACTCGGACGTAGCGTCCCTTCCAGCCACGGTCTCGATCTTCATCGATACCAGAGAATGGGGCCTTGCTGGCCTGGCGTGTAAGCTTGATTAGTCCCCCTCAGAATATCTGTGGACTGTTGTTACACCTCCTTTTTCACACCCCCGGAAGGGTAGAAGGGAGTTTTTTCCAATTTAAGTGACAATCGAAACGGGATTTTATTTAAAATTCAGAGTCGCCACTTGGGATAATTTATGGTGTCCCAAGTCACCAGTTCAAATCCCTAATCGAGGAAACATTCACTCTGTTTTATAGTCCGAACACAGATATCCGGGTAAGGAATTCTGTTAACCTGGGAGAAGGTGTTAGGCATTCTCGGGTTCCGTGGTTCTAGCACGGTCGCTCAACTGTTATTATTGGCCTATTTGTCTGATTGATTTACATGTTTTAGCCTATGATGCATTTTTAGCTTATTAACCGCTTTCAATTATTCTAGGAAGATTCAACGTTATTTAAAACATGCCTTGAACCACGCCACATGAAATGCACCCGCGGTTCACGACACGTTCTATTTAACATTGTTAAGAATTGGATTTGGGTCACATGAAATGTGCACCCGAAGTTAATAAATAAACGAAAATCATTTTATAGAACGCGCCAACAGCAACTACGAAAGCTCAAATTATTAACAAAGTTTGTGAGGGCCATGAAAATTCAACTGATGGCACGCCTCAATTTTAGGACTATTCAACTTTTAATTAAATTTGTGAGGGCCATATATTATGGGTTTTAAATATGGCGCACCTCAAATCTATTTCTTCAAATGATTTCTTGGATTAGTCTTATTAGGGCCATGGGTGATGTAGTTAGAAATGGCACACCTCAATTTATTATACACTTAATTAAACCTGAAGATCACTAATAGTTGCAAACGGCTCAGAATTAAAGGAAGCAATCAATGGTGAGCACAATTGGGCCGCGGATCATTTCAGAGAATGGCACAGCGTTAAACTCCTTGAGCTCTTAGGGTCAGACAACCCAATTTATTAAAGGGACAAAGAAATTGGGCTTTAGAGGGGAGCCCGGGACAGAAAAAAAGGGGAGAGGGGCCTGGAACACGAGCCTAGCTTGGGCCAGGTGGTCTTGGGCCATTTAAAAGGCCTGGTTGTTCAAGGGACAATGGGTCATCATTTCAAACATAGAGCACACTATAATTAACCCAAACACTGATCTATATTAAATTAAACTGATTTCATCAAATCAAATAAGAAAACCCATCATCTACTTCAAATCCAAATTGCAAGGCATTCGAATACCATACAATCAACGAGCACTCAGGCCACATGCATTCAGAAATCAAAATTACTATTAATTGAGATTAAATTCTTACACATGGTGATTCTAACAGTAGAGTACTTCAAATATTAAGACTAAATATTAAAATACCACAGCAGTCCCTGATTTTGTTCAGATGTTAAAACCAACACCTAAAACAGCTAAGCTATAAAGTTTCAACAACCACCACCAACATGATATTCAAATTACTAACCTCAAACATAAGAAAAATACAGGGTTTAACTACTGATTCAGCTAAGCATATTGTTCATTAAGTTTTCATCATAATAGTCCAAACACACAAGTACTAAAGCAACAATTTTAACCAAATAAAAATTGTACTGCCCTTACAAGACTGAATACAGTACAACTTAAATAATAAAGCTAATTCCATAAAAAAAGTGATTAATCTTTGAAGGCCGTTTTAAGCTTTTTTAGTATTGTCATTCTCTGAATATCACTTGAAAATGAAAATACCTGCCTTTTATAGAGAAACTCTAGGGCAGCAGAAATGGTTCAAGATTTTACCCAATGCCCCTTTTCAAATTTTCATTTTTGCAAGCTAGTCCCCAATTTTAAATTCTGTTTATTAAAACTAGCCCCAACCCCAACCGCACCTTCCTAGCAATTTCCTATTCAGCTACACAAGATTCCCCTAAGCTAAAAATCCTAAACTACCCTTTAGGTTTCTATTATTTACGCTCAATACCAAATATGGGTCAAGTTGACCCCAAGACCCAAAATCTGGGCTTTGCAAAACCCGGACTGATCCCCTTTCTTTGGGCTTTTGATTTACAGAACCCAAATCCAATTCAAAACTCAAAAGAAAACCCACCCAGAATTCAGGCTAAAGGGTTTGCAAAACCAGAAACCTTTCGAAATGAAACCAAAAAAAAAGAAGAGAAAGAATTAATTAAAACTAAATATGAGAATCAAAACAAACACAACTAACATGCTTTTAATCTAATCATGCAAACAGAACACTGGTTCAAAAACGAAAAATAATAAAGAAAAAAGAAAAGAGGAACTAGAAGGAGATGAAGACGAGGAGAAGAACAAAAGAACGGGAAAAAAAATATAAGAACGATGGTACCTACAAAAGAATGCAAACGAACATGGCTTGAAAGATCTCTGATGTTTTTGATTTTGAGCTGAAATTGGCATCAATCACGTGTTCTTGTTAAGAACAAACGAGCAAGGCCAGTTTCAACTCTTAATCACTCGTCAAAACTGGAAAAACTTGGGTGATTTTCTTTGTCTTCTGCTTTTTCTTTTTTCAGATCCAAGATTGGCTCCGTTTGGTGAGGATTCAAAAGGATATGGAGATGGATTGGGAGTCAGGGGTGAGTGAGGGTTGTGTGGTGTTAATTTGGAGGTGGTTTGAGGCGGCGCCGCCACCGGAGATAGCAAGGATTTGAGGCGGCGGGTCCTTTAGGGTTTAGAGTCTCTGAGGAAGATGAAGTGAAGTGGGTGTTTGGACTAGGTTGTTTGAGGGGTGTTCGGACATTTTTAAAGGGAATGGGGAAAATAACCGTGGCCATTGGATGAGATAGAATGGAGGGCCCATATCGATTTAACTTCAAGGACTCCAAACGGCGTCGTTTGGTTAATAAAATGGGCAGACAGGGGGGGGGGGAATTGGCTTGGAGCCTGGGGAAATCTAATTAAAGTGGCCCAAACATCAGACTTCTTTTATTTCCTTTTCTTTTCTCTTTCAATTTCAAATTCCTTTTCTTTTCAAATTAATTTAAATCCTAAATTAACTCTTAAACTAAACTTATTCACCAAATTAAGCTAATTACTAGTCATAGTATTTACAACAATTAATTAATTTTCAAATTAATAGAAAAACTACAAAATTTAAAATTAAAAAGTTAAAAATGCAAAGTGAATTATTTTTTGTGATTTTCATTTTTATAAAACAACTAATTCACTAATTAACCTGAAAATTTAAAAATAAATCCTAAATGCAAATGCAGAGTATTTTTGTATTTTTCATGATTTAAATAAAATTAAACATGCACAGAAAAATGCAAATAACTAGGAAAATTCTACAAAAATTCCTAAAATGGCAAATAATTAAAAGAAAAATATATTTCCTTGGGATTCTGTAGGAGAATTTCATATAGGGCAAAAATCACGTGCTCACAATTGTATAATCGAAGTAGGTGGTCGATTGTGAACCAACGAGATTCGGTCTTGTTCACGAAGTAACAGAGAAGGGTCATGATCCTCCACAATGATGGATGGATTTGTCTGAGGCACACCTTGTACCTCTTGTAAAAATCCAGGATGATCGGGTCCACCGGGCCCAACATTAAGGGATAAGTGTAAACACTTAAGTACCCCTCCACATGGGTAGTAACGGCGTTCACGGGCCCGGGGACTACTACGTCCTTGCCTTCCCAATTACAGTCTTTACGAATAGTGGGAAGAACGTCCTCGATCACAGAACATATATATCTCTAGACTCCTTCACCCCGGTCCTATTTGCGCGAAGGCTTCTCGACCTTGAAGTCATTTGCAATTGAGCAGCCCCCGGGGATAAAGGCCGACAAGGGAGGCTCGGTGGCCGGTTCGTTAGCAGCCGAACGGGGGAAGCCTTTTCGAGAGCAACCACCTTAGGGTTAACCGCTTCAGTACTAGCGGCCAGTTCACAAAATGAAGAGGCAACTTGTTGAGGAACGATTTTTGGTGTTTTTGCCATTGTCATCCGGGGAGGGTTGGAAATTTGAGAAATAAACATGAAGTTTTGGGAAAACGGGTTTTGAAGATAAAGAAAAGGGTAAGAAGATTTGAAGAAATTTTGGGAAGAAATCTGGAGATTGCTATGAAGATTGAAGAACAGGGATGAAGATATGAAGATTTGAAGAAGGTTTTGATAAGGTTGGAAGGCTCGAAGATGGAGGTTTGATCAGAAAGTAGAAAAGGACAAATGAAGGAGGCTTTTATAGGGAAACAGTCGACGCTTCGCATTCAGAGGCAACCTGTTGGTGATCGACACGTGTCCAAAGTCAGAATGACGCGATTGATGGGACGTTTCAGCTCCTGTCGTAACATACGAAGTAAGGAACCAGAGTCATCTATCGTTTCCCATCGTTTCGGCTAGCCTAATCTTTGAGAAACGAGGGAACTATCTGTATACGGGTAAAATCGAGCCTGATGCATGAGTCGACTTCCCGGTGAGCCAAGCGGAGCAGGAACGTGACCGTAATGTATTGGGGTCAGAACAAAGAACCCCTCGTATCACGGCTCGAGAAAACACCTGCCCTCGGGGATATCAGGGGCATATCTTCGAGGTCCAATTTAAGGATTGAGGCTTCGGAGAGCATTACCAAGCAGCTGCACACGTGTAACAAAGGGCCATGATATCCGTGCCTAACCGGATATCATGACGTGAATCTCGTCTCGTATCGGCAGAAAATCAGTGATTGACGAAACGAAAGATTTTTACCTTTTTTAGAATTGTACTTAGGGTAAAACTCCCCTACTATATAAAGGGGAAAACTTATTTTTCATAGGACACATTGTAACACACATATCAAGGTAATATACTCTTATTCTCTCTGTTATTAAAAAATCTTACTTTAGTTCACCAGTTCTCCATTAGTGCGAGCCCGGGATCGAAGGTAGGCATTTTGTTAAGGTGTTACCGAGACCGGGGTCACTCTCCTTATTGATTTGACAATTTATTACGTCTCTTATCTATTTTATTTAACATCATTTATCATTTGTATTGAATTAATCCGCATATCCTTAAAACCACATATAAATTTAATGTTTATTCGTTTTTGAGGGTAAACAAGCATGTCGAATATCTGTATAAGAGTCGGTGAAGAAGCTGTGTTAATTAAAGCGAAAAACTTTATCTGACTCTAATTTTACCAATATATATATCTACACAATGTGGAGAGTGTTGGAATATGAGGTAGACTCGTCATAATATCATAAGGAACATAAAGAATGGAGGATAGATTCAAACATTAAGCACACTTTTTTAATATATAGAAAAATTCCACTCTTACAAAACAACATTACAAACGGGAGATTTTTAGGTGCCAATAGAGTCTTCTAAACACCTATAAAATGCTTTCCCCACACACACAGAGTATGATGGGAGAACAACTTTTGTTTTATTTATGCCTATAATATATATAAAAGATGCCTGTAAATGAAAGATAGATCAAGCTAGCATCAGTGACAAAAACAGGGACACTGACATTTCTCACACCAACAGACCGCGGCCAACACTCGGCGATTGCGAAGCATTCCCTGCAAAACATTGTTCCCAGAGTGAAACTTTTCTTCATCATCAATATAATTAGAGCTTGTTGGTGAATGTGATAAAGTTGGGTTGATCAAGAAAATACTACTAGTAAGAATAATCATGAGAATTATTATGCTGTTGTTTCTGGCAGCCATGGCTAAAGTTTAAATATTGATCGCTCACTTGCTAATTATAAATAAGGCTCAAGCAAGTGATTTATATATAATAGATAATGCTAGCTTTGGCCTGCTCCTTATTGTTTGTCGGTTAGATACTGTGGAGAATTCAAGTTCAATATGCTAAAATTCACCTATGTAGGAGCAAAGAATCTAGCTAATTCGGCTGTCACTCTTGAAATATATTTCAGACTAAGTCAACACATGCCCTCCGTGCCAATTTGTCCCAATTTATTCGGCAACCATTTGATTAATTGGCACGATACTTGAGAAAGAAATAGACTTTTGAAATATGTAGTCTAAGACAAATTTTAGATATTTGTGTGACTATAAATTATCTTATTAAGGATATAATAGAAACTTTTAAGTTAAATTATTTCTAACTATAAAAATGTGACATTCTTTTTGGAACATATAAAAATAGAAAGAGTGTCACATAAATTAAGACGCGGGAAATGTTATTTTAAAAGGTTCATAAATTGTTGTATTCGATATTATAATGCCAGCCTGTTCATGAATTATTTGTTGTCATATAATCAGCAATTAGTGAAGCTTGAAACGTACTTTCTCCGTTTCAATTTATGTGAACCTACTTCCTTTTTAATTCGTGCAAAAAGAATGATCTCTTTTCATATTTGAAAATAATTTACCTTTTTGCAATAATTTATATCCACACAAAATATATGTGCCTATTTTACCACCCAAGTTTAAAAGTCCTCTTTTATTTTCTTAAATTCCGTATCAAGTCAAATAAGTCCAAATAAATTGAAACGGGAGTATTACGGGCAAAATTTTACGGTATAGCCAGTTTTCGAACTGGTCAATCAAAAATAGCCAGTTCGGTGCACCTGTGTATGAACTCCAGCATATTATGCTGGACCGGTATACTTTGCTGGCTCCAGTATAATATACTGGAGACTGGAGCACCAGTGCTCCAAACTTCAGTATATTATACTGGACAATTATATTTGCTGGAACTCCAATATATTATGCTGGAGTTCTAGTGTACTTATGCTGGAACTCCATCATATTATGCTGGAGTTCCAGCATACTTATCCTGGAACTCCAGCATAATATACTGGAGTATTTTCCGGGTTTTGAATAGTGTTTTCACTCAGATTTATCTTTACATAAAAAGTGGCTAAATTTCGATTACTTTTGAAATTGGGCTATTTTTGAACGCCCAGTTGTAAATCTGGCTATTTTTAAAAATCAAAAACTTTCTCTTATTTGTTTCAAGTTTCTTCTCTTAACGGTAGCTAATTAGGTGTCAAAGAAAAAGCAATGTTTATATCTTTCACTAGTAAATATATGGGTAATGTTACGAAACTTAGCTCAAAGTAACAATATAGAACAATAAAATAGACAACAATGTAGAGAGGAAGAGAGGAGAGAATCTTATTTCTTCTATGTATTCAAGTGTATACAATGTGATGCCAAAACCCTCTATTTATAGGATTACATAGAGGCATACAAAAGAATGCCATCAACATGACATTAAACATTTGAGATCATGGAGGAAGATCATGGGGAGGTTATGAAGGTGTGGGAGTTACAACTATAATGGTGAGAAGTAGTGGGAGTTATCTACATAATGGAGAAGAGTAGTGGGAGTAACTTCTTTAGGAGTTATAGACATCCACTACAAAATAATATTTCATAACACTCCCCCTTGGATGTCTATAGATAATGTGCTTCGTTAAAACCTTACTAAGAAAAAACCCTGTGGGAAAAAATCTTAGTGAAGGAAAAAGAGTACACATATCTTGTAATACGCATTATTTGCTGCCTCATTAAAAACCTTGCCAGAAAAACCCAGTGGGATAAAATCTTAGCTATGGAAAAAAGAGTACAGCGCGTATTTGCCTCCCCCTGATGAGAACATCACTTTATTCTTCGGAGACGACGAATTCCAAGCTTGTATAACAACTTCTCTAATATTGAGATCCGCAATGTCTTGTGAAGAAGTTTGTCAAATTATCACTTGAACAAATTTGTTGAAGAACTTTGGTGAATGTGCTTTATTTTGTCTCCTTCGATAGTCCTTCTTTCAATTGATATAAGCAAACAACATTATCTTCAGTATTATTGGAATCTTCTCTTCAAAGTCAAGTCACACGTCTGTTGTGTGTTGAGCCCCTTGCTTTATCAGTTGCTTATCTTGGTATGACTTGAATAAGTATCAACAATTAACTGCCTTGTAATATGATAATATGGGAGTACTCTCACATGCAAATAGAATGTTTGAAGAATGAACTTCAGAAAATGCCTGCATTTGCATAACCAACAAAATCTTGGCGATATTTGTTAGAATAAACAAATCTAAATCAAGTATTCCTTTTGAAATATAATACTAATTGTTTTCCAATATCTCCACATTGAAATAAAACTATGTCCTAGCATATTGTTATACTCATGGTTCTAGCCAGATATATTAGTGCACCAATTGCACTAGACACAAAAATAAATCATGTACGCCATGATCGCTCTAATCTACATAAGGATCTGCCGAAGATTTATTTAATAAATTTCTTGGGAACCTTAATATGCTTCAGAACAATTTAAATCATTCAAGGATTTTCATTATATGCATATCAAATGTATTGTCAGACCCCCCACAGGAGAACATGTCTCCTAATACCAGGATATTTACGAAAATTTTGTGCCACAAGTCATCTTTATGTCTATCAACTTGATTTTTCATTTCACTTTCAGGTGTGGGGACTATCCGTCCAACTTCACTTTCATTTGGCCAATCATTTATCTGTCCAAATTCCATGACAGATTTGAGCTCAAGATCCTCGTCAATATTAATAATATTGAGCGCTACATTATATTAACAACATCGTCAACGATCATTTTACATCGGTTCCATCATCGCATAATAAAGACATAACTTATCGAGATCTCATTATTTTCAGGTACCTGAGCCTCTCCCACGAGGTCTTATAAAATGTTATGTCATGGTGCTCTTATAAAGCACTTGCCTCCTTATTATGACCATCTTGAACATTTGCTCCTCTCCTTCTTCAAGGAGTTTTAGCTTTGGAACCGATTAGTCTATTACGCTTCAAGAGTTCCATAGACTATGTCCATCATGGACTTTATTCTATTTGGAGCATAAGTAGCTGAAATATGACATTTAGTTTGGGTCAGCAAATGCGCATGGAAATATTTTGCAAATGAATTATCACTTGAACTTCAAGTTCATATTTTCTTGTACGAGGATCTAATATACTCATAATAATTCATTCCATGTATTACTTTTTTTTCAGCTGCTCATTTTCTCCACCTAATGTTGGGATCACCAACACATATCCCCAACCTTCATTGAGACCAATCTTTGTGCATTGTGGTGGCACAATTAAATCATATAGTACATCGATATTTCTAGATGAAAATATTTGGTTCCTGACCCTGAACCAATTGTGATGGGGAGAATTTATCATAACTTGTTGGGTAGATGCGTACACGTGCTGTTGTATATTAAATAATATACTTAATACAAAATTTTTATTTGGAGTTTTGTTCTCATAACCAATGGTTTAGCTATAATTGGAGGCATACAATTTCTGCTAAACCAACTTGGATCTAAACCAGCATTATCAAGATAAATTATCATAATATTCTGGAACTGTGCTCTAATAATTTGAGCAAACAACCTTGCAAAAACCAAAGTGCAAGTTGATAACAAACGCACATGTGACCATACAATAGATGCATCTATTAAAATCATATAATAGTAAACGATCCACATGGCAGGTGATTGGGCCCATACATATATATCACCTTTTATTCGTTCCAGATATCAAGGGATTCAATCCCAACCTTAACTGGTATATCATGAGAAAAAAAATATCACAAGAGAATTTTCTTAAAGAATCTTCTATTTCTTTAATATATGCCAATGTGAATTCTCAATCAATTTTCACATCATAATTGAACCGGGATGGTCAACCGGTCATGCCAACTAATATTTGTTTCAATAAACCTCTAGTTTACTTATGGCATGTGATTCCATCACGATGCTTATACATCTGTAGTACAAATAGAAGAAAAATCGGGTAACCTTTCATATTTACCCGGTATAAATATAGTAATATGAAGATATTCAATCCTCCTTTCATTTATAGTCTCAATATGCCAACCACTTTGGCTAATATATTTGAAACTCAAAAAGTTCCTTTTTGAGACTTACTACCACCAATTCCATGAATAATTTTATTTATTCCGGTAGTAACAAATTCGCTCTTTCGGAGCTCTCAATAATTTTGTACTACAAGATCTTTTATACCACCATCCAAGTGGTGAATTTTTCCTCCACGGAAAAAATTATCTTATCATTGTCACAATAAAAAACATTATAGACAAGACTCATTTCTTGCTTTACTTTTGCCTTTAATAACTTTTTATAAGGCATGGTAAAATATTTTTGGCGTACCACGTGTACGCGACCAATGACATATTCTTGTAACCATATTGTAATATTCATTATCTTTATTTCTCTCAAACCTCCCTTAGAGGTGAGTTGTGGTATTTATCCAACCATGCATAAGCACATTCTTATGCATAATTTTTATCACATATATATTTCAGCATTTAGTTTCAGGAATGAGCCTGCATTTACAATGCTTATCACAAGTCACATTTTCAACGAATGGACTATAATCATATGAACGTGTCTCGTATTAACAGACCACATTGATACATATTCCTTCACCTTTGAAGGACCATTTTGAGAACCCTTATCGTTCTCCTTTTTACAATTACCATAATGATGACTGTTATTATTTGATCCTTGGCACGCCCACGTTCATGTAACGACCCGACCGGTCATTTTGGGTTCTAGTGCTCCGTTCAGCAGCCTGAGGCCATGAGCAGCTTCATTTCAGGTATTATGACTTGTACACGTGGTCGAAATTAAGTTCCGGGAAGTTCAGAGTTGATTTAGGAAGAGAGTTCTCATTTCAGAAGCTTAAAGTTGAAAGAATGAACTAAGATTGGATTTTTAAGTAAATGACCTCGGAATCAGGATCCGAAGGTTCTAGCAGGTTCGTATGATGATTTTGGACTTGGGCGTATGCCCGGTTCGGGTTTTGGATAACCCGGGAGGGTTTTGGCGCCTATTGTGGGAGTTAGCATTTTAGAAGAGATTTCATAAGTTTGGCTTGAAGTGCATTTCAGTGTTATCGATGTCCGTTTGAGATTTCGAGACTATGAATAGCTCCGTTTTGTGATTCTGGAGTTGGGGGCGCGATCGGAAGTGAATTCGGAGGTCCGTAGGACATTTTGGAGACATTTGGCTAAGGATAGAAATTTGAAGGTTTTTGAGAAGTTTGACCGGAGGTTGACTTTTTTGATATCGGGGTCGGAATCCGATTTCGGAAGTTGCAGTAGGTCCGTAATGTCAAATATGACTTGCGTGCAAAAGTTGAGGTCAACCGGACGTGATTTGATTGGTTTAAACATCGGAAATAGAAGTTGGAAAGTTCAAAGTTCATAAAGATTGAATTGAGGTGTAATCCGTGATTTTCGTGTTGTTTGATGTGATTTGAGGCCTCGAGCAAGTTCGTAATGTGTTTTGGGACTGGTGGGTGTGACTGGTTGGGGTCCCGAGGGCCTCGGGTGGATTCCGGGTGGTTAACGGATCGAAAATGGATTTTTGGGAAGGCTGAGGTTTGTTGATTGCTGGTATTTCTGCTTCTGCGGAAATGGGACCGCAGAAGCGGCCCCGCAGAAGCGGTAGAGGGAGCCGCGGAAGCGGAATTGTTCGAAGGTTCGTGGATCGCAGATGCGGTCAAGGTTCAGCAGAAGCGGGACCGCATCTGCGAAAGTGATATCGCAGAAGCGGAAGGGGCCAGGCCCAAGGAAGCCGCAGAAGCGTCTGTGTAAGTTATACTAGTCTATTTTTGCTGAAGTATTCTAGTGACTTCTAGATGTGCTATATATAGCAAAGCTGCTTTATTTTTGAATTACACAAAATGTTCAAAGTTGATAAATTAGTTTCTTTCATTTCTTATTTGTCTCCCTAAAAAATAATTTAGAGTTACTGATTTACATATTAGTTTGTAGTTTCTGAACCCTTTTAACTGTTTCTGTTGCCAAATATTTTGAGCTTTTAGGCAATGTAAGAGAAATATGTATTAGTGTAAAGATTGTGTATCCTCTTCGAATTTGCTCTCTAATTTAAAGGCAGACCTTTTCAATTTTGCTCTCTTTACATTAAGTTGTCCTGACTAGCCATTGTAGGAAACTTTATTGTGGTCATTCTTCTTTACTACTAGTGTTATTATGGGAATTGTCAAAGTGAACTTGTATTTTTTCCTTGATAACAGGTACACGTACTTGCACAATCACAAATGGAGTCGAACAAGGAGGAGCTTGAAGGCCCTTAATGTTTTATTTTTTATTTTCATATATGTGCACAATGATAATAAATAATGAAGTATTCTATTGTATATTTAATTGGCTTTTAGTAATAAAAGTAATTATAATATTCCGCTTGAAAATCTTTTTGGTGCTTGTTGAATGATATTGGATGCCTTTAATATTGGTAAACGATTCAAAGGAATATACTTGTGTACTAATTTAAAAAGAAAATAAGGTTGCCACTAGAAGACTATTAGAATTTTTGGGCATTGAATTTGTTGAAAAATAGGTTTTTGTGGCGACATAACTTTGTTAGAAAACAATTAGCATATGTGGCGACTAGAGTTGCCACTAAAACATAAACAATTGTAGCGACAGAGAGTTGCTGCTGAATGTATAATTGATTTAATGGCGACTTTGTCGCCACTATAAGGTATGTTGTTGTGGCGACCAACACAAAAAACTACTTTGTGGGACATTTTTTGTAGCGTGTTTATTTACGTTTAGTGGCAAGTTAAGTCGCCACAAATGTGCTCTCTTGTGGCGACTTTATATAGTCGTCACTAAAAACATTTAGTGACGGTTCTACTTGCAGCAACCAAAAGGCCGCCACTATAAACATTTAGCTGCGACTTTGTTGCCTTTTGTAGCGACTTTGGTCGCCACGGTAAGTCCAATTTCTTGCAGTGAATGTTATCATGGTCCGGTGAGTAAAATGATGAAAGGTGTGAATTCAGCAAAGTTATGCCGTCATGTTTGGTACAGCGTGTGGTGGTTGATACGGTGTTCGTATGTTGGAAACAGGTCGGGCATACAATTCCGGATGTTGGAATTGGGCCCTAAGGCTTATTTGCTTTAATAAAAAGGGAATATCTTCAGAATTGATCGAGACGATGTGCTCAACTGAGTTATGGTGGCACGGGAAGGTACATGAGGTGTTAAACAGTGCTTCCAGACTACTCCAATGTAGTTCTCAGCACGTTCGAGGACGAACTTTGTTTAAGTGGGAGAGAATGTAACGACCCGATCGGTCGTTTTGAGTTCTAGTGCTCCATTCAGCAGCCTGAGGCCATGAGCAGCTTCATTTAGGTATTATGACTTGTACGCGTGGTCGGAATTAAGTTCCGGGAAGTTCAGAGTTGATTTAGGAAGAGAATTCTCATTTCAGAAGCTTAAAGTTGAAAGAATGAACTAAGATTGGATTTTTAAGTAAATGACCTCGGAATCAGGATCCGAAGGTTCCAGCAGGTTCGTACGATGATTTCAGACTTGGGCGTATGCCCGGTTTGGGTTTTGGATAACCCGGGAGTGTTTTGGCGCCTATTGTGGGAGTTAGCATTATAGAAGAGATTTCATAAGTTTGGTTTGAAGTGCATTTCAGTGTTATCGATGTCCGCTTGAGATTCCAAGACTGTGAATAGCTCCGTATGGTGATTCTGGAGTTGGGGGCGTGATCGGAAGTAAATTCGGAGGTCCGTAGGACATTGGAGCCATTTGGCTAAGGATAGAAATTTGAAGGTTTTTGAGAAGTTTGACCGGAGGTTGACTTTTTTGATATCGGGGTCGGAATCCGATTCTGGAAGTTGCAGTAGGTCCGTAATGTCAAATATGACTTGCGTGCAAAATTTGAGGTCAATCGGACGTGATTTGATAGGTTTAAACATCGGAAATAGAAGTTGGAAAGTTCAAAGTTCATAAAGATTGAATTGGGGTGTAATCCGTGATTTTCGTGTTGTTTGATGTGATTTGAGGCCTCGAGCAAGTTCGTAATGTGTTTTGGGACTCGTGGGTGTAATTGGTTGGGGTCCCGGGGGCCTCGGGTGGATTCCGGGTGGTTAACGGATCGAAAATGGATTTTTGGGAAGGCTGAGGTTTGCTGATTGCTGGTATTTCTGCTTCTGCGGAAATGGGACCGCAGAAGCGGCCCCGCAGAAGCGGTAGAGGGAGCTGCGGAAGCGGAATTGTTCGAAGGTTCGTGGATCGCAGATGCGGTCAAGGTTCAGCAGAAGCGGGACCGCATCTGCGAAAGTGATATCGCAGAAGCGGAAGGGGCCAGGCCCAAGGAAGCCGCAGAAGCGGCCAAAAGTCACAGAAGCGACATCCGCAGAAGCGGAAAATGCACCGCAGGTGCGAAAATCGCTGGTGGCAGAGGGGTTGTTTTAAAGTCGGATTTTGTTCATTTCACCCATTTTCTTCACTTCATTTGGCGATTTTTGGAGAGCTTCAAAGAGGGATTTCGTCATCTATGTCAAGGTAAGTTACTCCTACTCATTTCCAAGTTAAACACAAGATTATATCATGGATTTAGGCATGAAAATTGTGGGGAAATTGGTGTTTTTAGAAGAAGACCTAGAAATTTATAAATTGGAATTTAGCCACGAATTTGAGCATGGAATTAGGAGTAAATTGTATATTTGAGCTAGTAAAGTCATGGGTAAGCTTTATCTTCGAAAAATTTCGGATTCCGGGCACGTGGCCCTGAGGGAATTTTGGTCATTTCACTAAGCGGAGTTGGGAATTTGTATAATTTGAATTGTTAACGAGTATTTGAGTATGTTCTCATTAGTTTGTCGTTAATTGGCTAGTTTTGGTGCAATGTGCGTCGGTTCAAGCCTTTGGAAGAATGTAGAATGTGGATTATGAGTCTTCGGAGCGATGTGAGTCTCCTTTCTAACCTTGTAAGAGGGAATTGTCCCCATAGGTGGAATAATTGATTATGTGCTCCTATTTGCGGGGGCTACGTACGCACGAAGTGGCGAGAGTCCGTGCGTAGCTATTATTATGCTATTGTCCGGGTAGTTAGGGCCCAAAAGCATGTTATACTTGGATTACTTATGAACCCATTGATAGCTTGAATTGCTTGAATCACCTTGGATTAGTAAATGAATTTAAAAGGAGATTAAACATCATTTTTTTTCCTGAGTTGTTAAAAAGAGAAATTGTTTTATTTGGGTAAATATTCCCGACAAGTTCTTGATTGACTGATTGAGCATGTATCTCTAGGTGTACCTGCGTCGCATGCATGATTCGCAAGCAGGGTATGTGTTTATTTATGGAACGGGCCAAACGCCTCAGCAGATTAAATAGATGCATCTATGGTTCGCGCCGTTCAACCCTCGGCAGTGCACAATTTACCTTTCTGTTGGAGCGGGCCGTCGACCTCGGCGTGATTTGCGCATGATATATATATTGTTGCCTGAGAATTTTAAATATTGATATTGCCTTTCATGGCTTGATATAAATTGATAAGATAATGAAAAGTAAATCTTGAAAATCCTCTATTATTTGTTGAAGGTGTTTATCTGTTTTTTGGCTTCGTGAATTAGGACTGCTGTATAAATCCATGATTTCCTCACATTTTTAGTATATTGTCAATTGACCTCTAGTAAGTGTCGAAGTTGACCTTCTCGTCTCTACTTCTTCGAGATTAGACAGGATACTCATTGAGTACACGTTGTTTACGTACTCATACTACACTTCTGTGCATTTTTGTTGCACAGGTATATTTATCTCTAGCAGCCCACTGGGCAGCACGGATGATTCGGGGACTAGGTGAGTTGCATTATTCGAGGTGGTCCGCAGCTAGTAAAGTCCCTTCTAGTAAATTGTATTTTCTTTCTGTCCACTGTATTTCGGATGGATGTTGTATTGTATTTCATCTCCTTATCAGTAGATGCTCATGCACTTGTGACACCGGGTTCTGGGATGGTTTTTAAATATTTTTGCATTGATTGCTAGTATTTAATTTGAATTGAAGCAGTTATCTTTTTACTTATGAAATTTAAAGGAAAATCTTGGTTTTCAAAATTGTTAAAATTGGAGTTTAATTAAGTATTTGGTTGGCTTGCCTGACAGCGGTGTCCGGCGCCATCACGACCCTTAGTGGATTTTGGGTCGTGACAGTTCATTGGTCAACCACTTGTCTTTATTTAGACTTATTATGCACCGTTTTCACATTCACTTCAAGAATGGAGCAAATCAAGTGGGACAAACTTTATGCTTTTTCATGAAAAATACATTATTTTTCTTTAGTCATCATTATATCATCAATATGGTGCATTGGGACTCAAACCCAATGCCTTATCCATATAAAGGCATGTTAGGACATAATGCATTGGGACTCGAACCCAACTACTTATTATCGTGGTGCACTAGGACTTAAACCCAATGTCTTACCCTCAAGGTACGATGAGACTTGAACCCACCGTCTTACCCTCAATCAATAGCATAATAGACCAAAATACAATTGAGGCTCATCCTCGGTCCTCGAAATCACTTACCCACAGGGCCACATATAATGGTTATGCATAAAACCATTATGTTATAACAATTTTATAAACATTAGTACTTCATCAATTTATGAACTCATCGCATGTAATTTTGACTTCTTTAAGATATAAATGAGATCAACTATTTCTTACAAGACTCTGAAAAAATTTAGTTCACAATATATTATATTAAAAATATAACAAAAAATATGTAAGTTATACAATTCATGAGTACTTCAAAAGTGTGAGAAAAATTTCATCGGTACTAATAACTCAAACTTTGTTACTATTATCAATATCACTAACAACAAAAAATAAGCACACAAATATAACCTCAGAATAATCACTTTTTATATTATCCAGTTAGCTCAAAGTTATCAGGCCAGGCCACTTACAAGCAAAAGTGCACACAATTATAGGGGCCATTGAGTGGTGGGTCAAATATTTATTAAAATTATAATTACCGATTTCCTTTTCTTTGTAATCAAAATACTAGATGCAGTGGAGGAACTATTACTAGCATAACATAAGCCATAACCCCAAGAATTTATGTAACTGACACAAACTCATACTGAAAAAAATTCAATTACCTATTCGGTTTTCTAAACTTTAATAATTTAGACAAGGTCAAGAATGAAAATTATTGGAAAGTTAAATTGTCAACTCAAAAGACTTAAAAACACAACATAAGTAATGGAGCAGTAAACCTGGAGCATAGCAGACTCTCTTTCAGGTCCAACCTCACACTTACCTGCTGTTGTACTTACTAGTTATAGTAGTTATTCTTTTCTGATTCTCGTAATGAGACTAATCAGAACATGGGCGGAAGAAGAACCAAACTCAAATCTTGGTTAGAGACTCGTGCTGATAACGTGTTACGAAACTTAGCTCAAAGTAACCATATAGAACAATAAAATAGACAACAATGTAGAGAGGAACAAAGGAGAGAATCTTATTTCTTCTATGTATTCAAGTGTATACAATGTGATGCCAAAACCCTCTATTTATAGGATTACATAGAGGCATACAAAAGAATGCCATAAACATGACATTAAACATTTGAGATCATGGAGGAAGATCATGGGGAGGTTATGGAGGTGTGGGAGTTACAACTATAATGGTGAGAAGTAGTGGGAGTTATCTACATAATGGAGAAGAGTAGTGGGAGTAACTTCTTTAGGAGTTATAGACATCCACTACAAAATAATATTTCATAACAAAAAGTGAATTATAAGGTCATGTAATGCATAAATATAGAACTACACAGAATTGAGTTAAGATTAAAGACTAAGGGTGTGTTTGATATGAAGGAAAATATTTTTCAAGTTTCCTATGTTTTGTTGGCTTAAATATTTTGGAAAATATTTTCCTTATGAACTCATTTTCCTCCAATCGGAGGAAAATATTTTTTTCTTATCAAGAGAAGGTAAAACATTTTTCAAAACTCCTTCTCAACCTTCCCACCCTATTCCCCACCCCCCACCAAATCCACCCCACACCCCATACCCAACCACCAAACCCCACCCCACCCCCTCTCTCCAAAAGGCTTTTTTTTTTCTTTCAAATTTCAGTTTTTTTTCCGTCACCACCCACCCTGCTAACCCCCGTTGCAAACAAATTATTTTACCTTTTTTTTTTGTAATTTCAAATTTATGTTTTTTTGTTTTTCTGCATCACCCACCCCACCCCACCCCACTCTCCCTCCACTCCCGCACAATTTTTTTTCTCGAAATTTTACAAGTTCCAAAGTTATGAGTTCGGAGGTTTATGTGTTTGGAAGTTTACAGGTTTAGAAATTATAAAGTTCACGGGTTCGAAAGTTTGCGGTTTCAAAAGTTTATCGGTTCGGAAGTTTATGAAATTTGTGGGTTCGGAATGTTGTTGGTTCCAAAGTTTATGGCTTCATATTTATTGTATCTAAATTATTTATGAATGCTCTTGAAAAGTTATTTTCCTTAATTTGCGTATCAAACACCGAAAAATAAATAAGATTACTACTTATTTTTCCAAGAAAATATTTTATTTATACGAAACACACCCTAAATGGTGTAATTTTGGGACAAACTCTAAAAACAATACCCCGCTTTTACAAGAAAAAGGAAAAAGAAGCATAACCTATAATTGACCAACTTTTGTCTTCCCCACTTCCCCTAAATGAATAATGCTATGTCAGTTTGTTTATTGCACTATGCTTGTAACTCTATTCTAACATTGTAATAGGAATATTGTATCATCATTTTTAATCCATATATCATCAATTTACATAATAACAAAATTCAAGAAGAAAACCCAAATAAATTAAGAAGTTGTTTATCGTCAAATAAATGAAGAAGTTCTTTCTCCCAAAAAATAAAAGTAAAATAAATTAAGTGTAGTGTTTTTTTTCTGTAATAAATTGATAAAGGACTTGGAAAAAAAATAAAAATTCCTCTCCTTAACCCGCTGGGGGCCCTTTCCGTTCATCGGTTTAGTGAAGAACGTATTAGTGTAAAAAGTCCTCTCTGGGATTAAACTGAGTTTTTTCACTGAAAGATTCAATACTCTTCCAAGTCTATTCACAGTCTCCTTCCTTCTGTATCTAAGCAGTAAACAAAGCGAGTTATCGAGCAGAAAACAATGGAGGTAGAGTTAGAGCCGAGGGTAAAGCCTTTGCCGTTTAAAGTAAAGGGTATGTCTCGAGAATCACCTTCACAGAAGGCTTCCCATGTACTTGACCCCGACCTCAGAAATCACTGGTCCACTGGTACTAACACCAAAGAATGGATCTTGCTCGAACTCGACGTATGTTATTTACCCTTTTCACTTTTTCCAATTTCTTGTTTTTTTCCCTTTTCCTGTTCCAGTTAAAATTTTAAACTTTAGCTTCTAATGTGCTTAATTCGAATTTGGGTCTGCTTCCTTTGCTTGTCATTTGATGAATTTTTAAGTTGAATTGGATTTGCTTAATTTTCTCTAAGGTGATGGATTTTGGGTTCATGTGTAAAATTTGGTTACTAATTAGCTTATGTTAAATTGGGTTTGCTTCATTTTCTTGTCATGTAGTGAATTTTGGGTTCAAGGGAAAGTTGGGCTTGCTTCATTTATTTGTCAAGTAGACTGATTTAAGTCCTTTCATTGGGTAAACTACTTTTATTGTGCTTAAAGTATCATCCTTTTAATGCTTGATCAGTAGAAGCCTACATCTCAACATAATTCTTCTTATACTCAACAAAAGCACCAATTAATAATGACTATTTCTCTTACATTGTTCAGTGTTGCTGGTTAGTTGTTTGGTTTTAGATAACTTCACCAGCAACAGATGATTAAACTACTGGCTTCAGAAGTTTGATTCCGTAAGCATTTAAATGATTTAGCTAGGATGAGCCTACTGACTGCTGCTGTCATTTTATATTCTTATGCATATTTCTTTTTCCTATTGATAACTAATTTTTGGAGTTAACTGATAGTAGTTTTTGGTCTCCTCGTGTTTGTCAATACAGGAACCCTGCTTGCTTTCACATATAAGAATATACAATAAGTCTGTGCTGGAATGGGAAATCTCAGCTGGCTTGCGTTACAAGGTTTTGTGTAAAGATATCTTTGCATCTATGATTGTACTGGTTGAAGTTTTTCTTTCTTGTTTTCATATACATATACAATAGGAACGCTTTTGAAGTTTAGAATCCCTATGATTGACATTATATTACTGCCATTGAGTGTGAAAAGCCTTCAATCATTATCTATTTATAATTTTTTTAAATTATCACCAACCTCCCATTGAGTTCAGAAAAATAGTATCTAACAATCATCAACCTTCTACAGAAGGTTGCTACGATGGAGGGTTTTACAATAAGGGAGTTCAAGTTCTGGTTAAACGATATCCTTATATTAGGTTACTGTGTGATGAGTCTGCGGGTTTCCAGAGGATTTGACTTATCTATTCTCAGAATTGTAGTGGTTTCTGACCTTTTTGGTATCCTTAATCCTTGATGTTCTGTGCCTCATTCCACGTAGAGAAAAATTTGTAATAATGCTTGTTTATCTTGTGATTTTTCTTATTTATCGGCCAGGAGGGATTGGGGAGGGTGGAAGGTGGGCTGCAGAATCACTAATTATTGCATCTTCTCTGAAGGAATCATCTCCCAGAAGATCTATCAGAAGGGTCTTTATTTTTAATAAAAAAGGGATCTAGTTTATGTAAGTAGCGTTTACTGTTAAAAAGGAAAGGGTTAAAACGAAGATGTATCCCACCAAAAAGTCCTATAAATATTGTGATGAGGCCCAAAAGCACCTTGTCTTGTTTCACTCAACTAAGCAAAGACTCCCTTTTTAATAACTGAAGCTAATTTAGTACCTTGTATGAAGGGAAACCTATTGTCTTCACTTTTGCGGGTGCGCAAAGGAATTGGACTAAAAGGATTGAGTACTCATAAGTCATAAGGTTGCGCCACGGAGGAGAGGGTGGTTCTTGTGGAGGTGTGTGGTTGATGGCTATTGCTGAAGGATGGTTTATGGTCCAATAAAAACCATAGATATAATAACTTCTTTGCTTAAAAAACCGTCAACAACTTCCTTGAAGTTGCTTGTGGTTAATTCTTTCGGGCGGAATGCGAAAAACATTTTATATTTTGGTCTACTGGTAAGAGTACAACAAATAAGCACCGAAAGGTGCGGCCTAGTGGTCAGTGAAATGGGTTGAAAACCATGAGGTCTCAGGTTCAAATATGCTAATTCCAACGGAGGTTAAAATGCGAGGTGATTTTTTTCCATCTATCCAAGCCTGGATGGACAAAGTTACCCGGTACCTATACTGGTGGTAGGTAGGAGATATCCCATAGAATTATTGAGGTGCGCCAAGTTGGCCTGGACACCACGATAAAAAAAAGTACAAAAAATACATAGGTTAGGAGCACGTCATGGGTTTGAATGCCGCATACAAAAGTTTGATATTCAAGCGGAGAAGGTAAAACAACAGCTGAGTTTCGAACCGTGTGCTACGATGCTCAGGGATTTCTCAACTATAATAAAAAGCATTTAATAATGCTCCTTACAGCTTCTGGAAGTATCCAGAGTTAAAAAATTCGTCTAAGTATGGCCTGATGTTGCCCCTATTACCCCAAACTTTTAACGACTATTATAATTTACTTAAGCCATAACAATGTATTATTAAATAATTCATTTCTTATCCTTCGTGATGTATCTAGTTGTCTCATGTAAATTAGTTTGGAGGTGTGCTCTGAGGAATTTGGTCTAGTAGTCTTAAGAGCTTAACATGTGATTGTGGGTTAGACATAGGTCGAGGGTTCTAACCGTTCCAAAGAAAGAAGGCTGATATTTAAGCGGAGAAGGGTAGAGAAGCGAGCTCATTATCCACCGAGTTTCGAGCCGTGCTCCATAGGCCCTTTAGGATTTCTCGGTTATAATATTTTTTTTATGGAGGTGCTATTACCCCAAACTTTTAATGACTATTATAATATGTACTTGAGCTTTTAACATTGTATTATTAAACAATTCATCTCGTATCCTCGATGATGTATCAAGTTGTCTCATGTAAATTAATATGGAGGTGTGGTCCTGGGCTTTTGTCTAGTAGTTTTAAGAGCGCAACACGTGATGTGTGGGTTAGACGCAGGTCACGGGTTCGGGCCCTGCCATGCAAAGAAGACTGTTATTTAAGCAGAGAAGGGTAGAGAAGTGAGCCAATTATCCACCAAGTTTTGAACTATGCGCCACAAGCCTTGAGGATATTTTGATTTTAAAAAAAATTATGGAGGTCCTATTAGTTTTTAGTTATCCCCTTGAAGCTGGAGCCTAGTGCATGAAGAACATGAGAAAATTACTTGACTCGATGGAATTAGTCGAGGTACGTGTAAGCTGGTCCGGACACTTGCATTATTAAGAATTGCCTAGTTTTCTTATTACTCGCTTATTGAGATTTGTGGAGAATGCAGTAATTATGTCTCCGCTTACTGCTATTTTATTATTTTATAATGCAACCTTTTCTACTCATTGTTGGATAATTTTTGTTAAGTGCTCATAAATGTTATTATCCTTTATTTGCCGATTTATAATAGCCTATTTGTTATCGAGCAGCGTTGTACTTCAGTGGCTGTGAAATTTTAGATATTTCTCATAAGAATTCTCCCTGACGTAATTACCTGTGCGTGTTTTCTTGATTATCTTTTTGTGATTTCTTCATAGCCAGAGACATTTCCAAAAGTCCGCCCACGCTGTGAAGCCCCTCGACGGGACATGATGTACCCTATGAATTATACTCCATGCCGTTATGTTCGGATATCTTGCTTGCGTGGGAGTCCTATAGCAATTTTCTTTGTTCAGGTGAATTGCTTTCGGTATCATACAATGACTATATTTACTTTAAATTTTCAGAATAAGCAATTTCAAATTGGTTTTCCCATCTTTAGTTTGAGGAATCATGTTAGATTGTTTTTCATGTTCATTGAATATTTAGAAGGGTTAACTTCCTAAGTTAGATACTATATTGGGTTTGGCACAAACAAGGTATGCTTGTAGTAAATAAAGCATCAAGTCATCAACTAATCTTCTTATTTCTCATATGTCTCTCGTAGATTATCTTTGCTTAACCATGCTTCAGCAGTGTCTGGAAAACATTGTTGGCTTTGTTTTTTATTTAGTACAAGCATACTTTATTTGTGCCAAACCATGCTTCAGCTGTGTATGGAAAACATTATTGGCTTTGTTTTTAATTTTAAATTGCTCCATGTCTTACAATATAGTTCTTCTCTTTGTGGAGAAGTTTGTCATTTTTATAGCGAAATGAAAAAGAGAAAAAGGGAAACTCACTAGGAAATAGAAAGAAAGACAACTTGGGCTAGATCACGTTAATAGCTTCTATAAAACGAGAAATTTCACTTTTATAATCTAGTCTAATTTTTACCTTAGATGACACAAAAAAGTGAAATTGAAAACAAAGATATTGTTGCGAAGAGCTGGGCATGACTTTTACTTTCTTCATCTTTTTTCTAACTTGTCGGTTGCTTGCTGTTACTGGTGGCACTGATTAAGTTCGGGGCTCTAATTTCATCACTTACTGATTTCTTCTCTTCTGCTGAGCAGTTGATTGGTATTACGGTTACTGGTCTTGAACCGGAGTTTCAACCGATCTTCAACTACTTGCTACCCCACATAATATCAAGCAAGCAGGATGATAATGATATGCATCTTCAGGTATAAGATACTGCTAGTGCTACTTTTCTTGCACGCAATAATTGTAAGATGCATATGTGAGCATTGCCGGTTGTCATGGTCAGATAAATTTATGCGGTGGCACATCATTCCTTAAGTCTTATCCTTTTTGTTATTGATAGAAATGCTTTGATTGATGTCTTGATAAGCATTGACGTTACTTGTTTTTGATGTATGCTAGCATGTTTTAACTATTTCAGCTCCTTCTATCTAACCTTTGATTTTATAGTTGCTTCAAGATATCACAAACCGGCTGGGAGTATTCCTTCCCCAACTAGAGGTATTTCTTTAATCTTAAGTATATAAATAGGAGTATCTTTATTATTCTGAAATATGAAATGTGGCAAGCTGGTAGCATAGTTTTGGTGGATTACGTGGTTCTATTGAGAATTCTGTTATATCCGTGCAGGCTGATCTTAACAGCTTTTCAGAAGCTTCAGAATATGCTACGCGTTTTCTTGCAATGCTTGCTGGTCCCCTCTACCCAATTCTTCGAATTGTAAAGGAAAGGTTGGTATCCCTTATTTCTTACAAGGTATTTCTCTAATAGCTCTTCATGAATTGGTCTGTATTGGATTTTACGAAGGTATTACTTGATGTATTAGCTATCTTGTGCACAGTGACAATTGAATCTTATTTTTTTCCCTTAAAAGATTTCATTCTCTTGGATTTGGGGGTGTTTGATTTGATTGAGAGCGTTCATTGGTTAAGACTTCATTCCTAGCACTGAAGAACTCATTAACATAATAAGAAACAAGATATCTAATTTTATGGTCAACTAAATTGTCATGACTTTTTTTCAGCTAAAAAATTTATTACTAAGTGATACAGGAAGTCAGGAACTATTATTGTTTTGAGGTATTCTTGCCAGGTTTACAAAGTTACTGTTAAACTCACTTGTAATGATGATTGGTGTTGCCTTGGCTAATAGAAAGGGAAAGGTGTGGTGATGCTGGACATTCTGGAATTGTATTGATACCGTGGTGACAAGTTCTTGCCCAGGCTGGTGAAATATATTTTTTAGGGGAAAGAAAAGGCTAGAGGTTTAACAGATCTATGTTGCTCGGACTCTCCGGAAATGTCGATGGGTGCGTGTCGGATCCTCGAAAAGTAGTGCATTTTTGGAGGATCCGACACGGGTGCGACAGCTGTTTTGGAGAGTCCGTGCAACATCGTAACAGATTGCTTGATCTTTTATAAAGTTTAGAATATTTACTTTCATAAGCAGATATAAGTGTGTGTCTAAAAAATGGAGATTAAAACTTACAAAAAAGTCAGTTTGTGGGAGAAGCAGGTGAATGAAGCCTTAACCTTGAATAGCCCTTCTACTGATATATAAAGTTAACTTTTTGTATGAACCCTGTGTTTGCTGCGATATTGCTTCTACTAATTATTGAAAGGGGATTTCCTATTCATTTGGGTAAAGTTCTCTTCTTGTGAATTGTCCACATCTTTCGGGTATCATTGGCTATTGGTAATTTTATTATTGAGCCTCTTTGAGATGGTTCCCAACCTTGATTTCAGTGAAAGAATATTTATTTCTCCAATACTAGATATGAATATTGTACAAGCTTCATTCCTTGAGGTTAGAATTTGTTTGTTCACTATTATTTTCTATGCTAAAGCAGGGAAACGGCAAGGTCGGTAGGCAGTATTTCAGAATCTGAAGCTTTGAGGAACAGTCAATCTGCTATAGCTTTGACTGTATCCTCGAATTTTGAGGTATGCATAGGGTACCGCTCCTCTGCTTTTCTTGGAATTCAGTTTGTGAAATTTACCTCATAACAAGTAAGTAGCTGTATCCTCTCAAAGGAAAACTAGAAGTAGTAGTTTCCCTCCTTGTACTCTTGAGTCTTGACAGGTAAGTGTTCTTTAGGCCACAGATGATCTGTTGCTTCTTTCAAACTACCCTGATTGTTAGTGTCTAGCCTAGTTTTATATAGACTGAGAAAACAGGACTGACCTTTACTTTAACAAGTTGAACATATGATGGACCAATTCCCATTAATCACATTGGGCAAAAAGAAGCATCTTCATATAGTTGTTTTAATGAACTCTGCCTCATCTATACTATCTCATACTATTATTGGTTAGGTAGTTATATATGTAAACTTATTGAATCAAAAAGAAAAAAGAGAAAAATGGAAAACAAAAAAGTTAAACGGAATAATATCAGCTACGAGTCATGCACATTCCATCATATGTTTGCGGAGGAACCATGGAGGAGGTTAATCGCAATTATGGGAGAAGCATATATGAACAAAGAAGTTTGGTTGAGTCCTTTATATTTTATTTTATATGATCTAAATGTCTAGTTTTAAGTATAGGGGATGTATTAAAATCCCACACTAGTTTAGTGCGTAGGTTGTAGCTCCTTATCTGACCTTGGACAATCTTACCAATTGAGCTAATTTTTGGATTGAGTTAGGTTTAAGGTCCATTTTTTAACAGGGTATCAGGGCTGAAGCCAAATCCATCCCTGATATTGGGTTAGTCCTATATTGGCCTCTACAGTAGCTATTTGCGCTCCAAATGTCTTGCTTTGGGCGTGCCGGGGTCAGAGTGCTACATTGGTTGAGGTTACAGTTGTAATCTCTTTATATGTTCTTGGACAATCCTCACTTAATGAGCTAGCTTTTGAAGTCCAAAGTTCATTTTCTGGCATATATATTAGAGCCAGAGCCATCCCTGAGGTTTATTGTATAGGATGTAGTAAACATACCTGCTTCAAGGTCCATTTTCTAACAAAGTTGTGCAATTTTTTATGTAGCGTATATGGCTTGAGTGCAATGTCAAAGACTCCTGAGCAAAAGCATGTTTCCAACTTAAGTTTGTCAAAAGATTGGTTCCTTGTCATTGCATTGGTGTTAGGCAAAATGACTGTTTATTCTATAACGTTGATAGACCTCAAAGCAACTGTCATGCATTTCCTGTTTAGGCTTTTTTTGTTTTGTTTAGTATCCTGTCCTCCTCTGTACTCTTAATTTGAGCATGTGATTACTTCACATATAAAGAAACAAGATAACATAAGAAAATTGGATAAGGTTTGAAGAGATGAAGAGAAAAGATGAAATACAAGAGAGGCTAGTCTGCCTTAGAAAGTCTAAAAGTTTTACCCACTCCTAATGGCGATGTCCACTCGTAGAGGTGGGAATTAGGTAGGGAAAAAGCAGGGCAGTTCTTAGAGACATTGGATTCTTGGGACATCCCATTCTGCACATGAATGGAACTTATCCTCTTAATTTAGCATGTGTTTATTGTAGCTTATTACCTTCATAGCAAAAAGTAAAATAGAGCTTTTTCATGTGTTCCTTCTCATTTGCCAAAACACTTCTCTGCCGAGTGGATTGCTTAGCTAGCCTTCATTGTCATTGGCAGTTGTGTAGAAAGGCAGAAGAGATTTGGCTGGCTTCCAAATTCTGACATGATTCACAGTCCTGTCCAAATGTATATGTGTGTGCTGTATTGATGGCCCTTATATCCTTGTAATGTTTATTTCCTGTACATGTAAATGCCTCTTATAAGAGTGGGAGGGGGGAGTTTGACCTAACGTAGACTTATTGCATCGGTTCGGGAGTTTTCCTTTATATTTACGTATCCACTTTCTGGCTCAATACTTGATGCACACAGGGGTTGCCACTTTATGTTATCTTGGGTAAGTCTCATTCTTTATTCCTTTTTTTTGGAGTCATTTTTATTTTATTTCTAATCCTTTTAACCTCTATTTAATGAAGAACTTTGCCAGCCTGTGTAATTCTGCAGGCTCAGCTTAGGAACTTATATTATGTTTTATTTCATACATCTGGTTACATGTTTCTTGTGTTGATGAGGGTCTCTAAATGTGCTCTATTGTTTCATCTATTACTGTTTTTGGGTCATCGTGGAAAGATATCAAGGGTTTATTGCCATGTCGGTGACATGCAGAAGGAGTAGGCACAGTTGTTGCTAAGGGTATACATTGCTTACTTATATGGCATGGCTGCTGGCTAATTGTATATTTTGTTGTGGCAGCCGAGGAGATCACGCAACATGCCATCCTTGAATTTTCCCACATCTTGTTACTTAGCTTTTCGTCCAGATGCAATCTTCATTTTACTGAGGAAAGCTTACAAGGATTCTAACCTGGGAAATATTTGCAGAGTGGTAATACACACTCATTCTCCCTATTATTTTTTCCCTCTGAGTAGTTAGAAGACATAACAGAAAGAAAATAAATCAAGATTCAGCTAGATGCAAATATTTCCTTGTGCCTCTTCCATCTGTTGTTTCCATAATATTGAGAGTTCAGAACTGCATGCTTTGAAGTCTCTACATGTACGCTTTACTTTTACACTAATTTCTATTCTTGTCTTTTATCTAGGCCTCTGGGATTCTGTTAAAGTTTCTGGAGCCTATTAAAGCACCTGAAGCTTCACTTTCATGTAGTGAAATTACAACTTCAGTGCCTGATGAAGGATCACAATCTGAGCCTTGCACCCCTGCTTCTTTTGCTGATTACTCAGATTTGTTTGGAGATGAATTTCAGATACCAGAATATCAGTGGGACTCCAAGTTCACTAACGTTTTAGATATTGGGCTAGTGGAGGAAGGGATTTTACATGTTCTGTATGCTTGTGTATCCCAGGTTAATCACAACCAAAGCTGTCTGCTACGGATAAACCATCGTAGTTCATATATGTACTTATACATGTTGCTTCGTTTGACATTCAACATTTCATTTTTAACAGCCTCTGCTCTGCAGCAAGTTGGCAGATAACACCTCTGATTTTTGGTTAGCATTGCCCCTAGTTCAAGCATTGCTACCAGGTATATCGCTTTTGCGGATCCATAGTTACTCGATCATAGCTTGATAGTCTGCGTCCTTGATTTAATATTTGCTCAAAATTGATTATATTTTTTCCTTTCTCATTATAAAGTAAACTGACATGCTTTATGCTATAAGTGCATATTAACATGAGACCTTAGAGTTTTGTGGAAAGTTCTTTTTCCTCTCTGTCAGAAGTGTTTTCTAAGTTAGATGGCTTCACCATTGAATGTTAACCCTTTTTGAGTATTTTAGTAAATGCCGGGTTAACCCTTTTTGAGTATTTTAGTAAATGCCGGGCTTTCATCATCCTTATTATTAAGCCATGTAAGTATAAGCAGTTAGGATGCCAGAACTAATGTTAAATTAGTCCCTTGTCAGCTAAATATAGATGTATTGTATCATAAGGCTTTGAATTTGTGTCTCTTGTATTCCATTGTCAGCATCTTCTCCATTCATTCTTTGTCCTTCTCTTTATTTTTTTTCCACTTGGTATTAGAGTCTCTACAATCTTGGTAGAGATTTAAGTGGCTTCTTTCTACCAGTAAACAAACTTATACTGTATGGCCGACTTTGGATTTTTTACTCTTCCTTTGGTAATTGCTCTGGTGGCATAAATCCTCTTTCCTGTGGTTTTTGACGACGACACTGAGTCTTCTTTTGGTGATTGTTCCACATAACTGCTCCTCTTTCTGTGACCGTTTTGGCAACGCTGTGTCTTGTTTTATGACTGTTTTGGCAGTACCGTCTCTTGGCCTGCATTCTGATCATTCTACTGACTAATGTTCGAACAGCAACTTTTCTGTTGAAATTCTAGTGATAGGTACTTTTGAGTCAGTCTCTCATTGGTCAGATATAGTATTTGAATCTTATCCAATTATTCCATTATCATCAAGTTATCTTTTAATTCTTTTCCCTTCTCTTATTCTTTCTTGTTTTTTTGTGACATTTAGCACTTCGTCCTAGCATCAACAGTAGTGATCCAATTGATGATGATTTATCTCTGTGGAAGCAACCTTTTGTACAGAAAGCCCTGTCCCAGGTTGTTCCATGATGTTGTCATAAACTTCATTTGGTTGTTCTTTAATCTAGGATCGCAGTCTAATTACTGTTGCTATTGTGCAGATTGTTGGGACTTCATCTTCATCAGTTTATCGTCCTCTGCTTCGTGCTTGTGCAGGTTACCTATCATCATTTTCACCATCAAATGTAGGTTCTCCCACTTCCTTTTAGGTTCCCTTCTGTCAACACAACATCTGCACTTTGGTAATGCTGAACATTTTTCATTTGTCTTTCTCTGCCTTTGCTTCATTATCCATTGGATATTTATCTGGCAAGATCAACCAAGTTTATTTGCTCTGCTGTTTGGTTAATTCTAACGTTCTCAATGTTACGAATGTTGAAATAATATTCTACATCAGTATCTTATTCTGTCCTTTCTTTTTCTGAAGTTGGTTCTCTTTACTGAAAATCTATTTGATACGCACTGACAGGGGAGGGCTGCATGTGTGCTCATTGATCTTTGCTCTGGTGTCTTAGCTCCATGGATGCCTCAAGTAATAGCAAAGGTTGTTCAAATTTTTCGCCTTAGTCTCTGCTGTGTAGACTCTAGTAGAATGTAGGTTTTCCCTTGCAATCTTGCTTGTGAAAATCTTCTAAAATTCTAGGATTGCTTTTATTACAGATTGACTTAGCACTTGAGCTTTTGGAGGACCTTTTACCTGTAATCCAGGTGTGTCTTTTGTAATAAGTCTCCAGGTCATGATTTGGTTTTATCTTTTCCTATTGCTGTAAAAATGGGATCTTTAGCGAAGATCATTTCGAACTGTTGTTACCATTATATGACCATATTATTGCTGTTGAGAGCCCGTTTTCGTTATGTACTCTTTTATTATTGATACTTACCTTTGTCTAAAATGGATATCAGTGTGCTCGCCACTCATTTGCTCGTGCACGTGCAGCCCTTAAATATATTGTCTTAGCTTTATCTGGGGTTATGGATGATATTTTGGTCAAATATAAGGTAATCTTTTGACTAAAACTTTTGTCAACTATTATTCAGGGGATCATACAATTGCTCTTTAGTTTATGTGAAGAATCACCGCAAAGTTTTAGCTGTTCGATTTGACTCCTTTAAGTTTTTACATTTGGGAATTTATTGTTTCAGGATGCTAAGCACCAAATGCTTTTTCTTGTTGAGATGCTAGAACCCTACCTTGATCCTGCAATAACCCCTGTACAGAGCATTATAGCCTTTGGGAACGTTTCTTCAGTTTTCCTTGAAAAGCAAGAGAAAAATTGTGCTATTGCATTAAATGTGATTCGCACAGCTGTACAGAAGTCTGCTGTCCTTCCTTCTCTGGAAGCTGAGTGGAGGCGCAGATCAGTTGCTCCAAGGTAATAGAAGGATACTTAACTCTTTCTTAAAGCATTGGGTTTCTTCATGGGAACAGCTTCAGTCTATGTCCTATTTCGAAATTAAAGAACTTAGACCCTCTTTCAATGCGGTTTGATTTCAAGACTGATATTTAGCATAATTCAAATACATTTTTTTCTTTTTGGGGCTTGGATCATTAGGTTTAAGTATCGGTGCCATTAATTGCTTTTTTATCCTGTTGTATATGTTGCTCTACTTTTTGGAAGTTGTGAAATTGCAATATGGTCAATTGAGCTGCCTATCTATATACTTAAGAAACAGTCCAACCCAAAGAAAGAAAAATTTGACTGTAGGCTTTTCCATCATAACTTCCTTTACATTGGCCATGGCAAAATAATAAAACTGGTGCTTCATTTTCGAGGTGTTATGTAATTTGAAAGCTAGTGTTTTTCCCTTCTGGACCAGGAGTAACTGGTAAAGTTGCTGCCATGTGACCAGGAGGTCACGGGTTCAAGCCGTGGAAACAGCCTCTTGCAGAAATGCTGGGTAAGGCTGCGTACAATAGACCCTTGTGGTCCGGCCCTTCCCCGGACCCCGCGCATAGCGAGAGCTTAGTGCACCGGGCTACCCTTTTTTTTTTGACCTAATGGTTCTGGAGTGCTTATTGCACTTCTTAATTGAACTAACGTTATCAAAGGCGAAAAGCAAATAAAAGCGCGGGCTTCAATGAAGAAAGGCGTAACTGAAGGGAGAGATAAAAAATATATATGTAGTTAATAATAATAACTATAAACCCAAACCAGAATGATGCAGACAAATGAACAGAAAATGTTATAATTAGGTGAAATATTTATTGGACAGTGTTGCTCCCTTCAGGACAGAGCCCATGGGTGATGAAGTGCATGCCTTAGCGCTTGTAGCGAAACGTACGGCCTATTTTGCAGAACTTATTTCACACCTAGCTTCAGGGCTTAAACCCTCTTTAAGCGTGTTTCTGAGACTAGATCAGATAGTGCTTGAAAGGGGGTGCTAGTTTTACGAAAGGAATAGCTTTAAGTTAAAAGCCATTTGGGGAGTCTATACTCAGTAAAAGAGTAAGATGTCATCAATCTGGATGGTATCCTGATATTATAATCTTATGTATAGAAGATATTCAAATGGTCAAATATGATCTTACTGTGAAATGAAGGTTTTCGGTTTCTTCTGAAAATATCCTGCATCTTGTTCAATTCTGCTGCCAATCTACTTTGGCATTTTCCCCCTTGTATTCCTCTCAGCGAGATAGATTTCCTGTATGAAGTACTTGATTAAAGCAGGTATTAGTACTAATAGGGAAATGTTATTCTATATTGAAAATAGGATTGGTGCTAAGCACCTTGTCAATTTTTTTTTTCTAAAGAAGGATTGGATAAGCAATTAAGAGCTACTTTTCTATGTCCTATGACTATTATTATTCTTTGTATTATAATTCGTAAAAACTGACTGTTAAGTAATGTTGGCGCCAATTTGCCTAGCCTGGACATAGTCTGTATACTGTTGATTATCTTGGAAAGGGATTTCTGTGCTACATTCAGAGACAAACAACTGCAAAATCTTTGTTAGGTTAGAAGTAAAATAACTTTAACGGGAATGATTGTTGTGGCAAGATCTGATTGGGCTGTTTTGCTAGCCGTAGTCGGTAAACCAAATAGTTCTATTTCATTGAGCTGATTCTTTATTCAAAAGAGTTTTAAGTGTCATATTGAAAGAGTTATCTGGTATTCTGAAGTCTGTCTGGTAGCTAGTGCTTTAGTGCATATGATAATAAGCTTTCCCAAGATATACATGCTGCTTGACTGGACTGAATATGTCGAATCAATGAATATGCAGTGTACTTCTCTCAGTTTTGGAACCTCACATGCAGCTTCCTTCTGACGTTGACCTTCGCCAATCTCCTAGTGCTGAGCTGTTAGGACCACAATTATTGAATGTTTCACCCTGCAGTGGTGGAGCTTCTTCCAGATCTGGCGGTCATGATGATTCGGACGCAAAAGTTGATTCCGATATGATTGCACAAGCAGACATGCCTGAGGAAGTGAACCTTCTCTTTGCTCCACCAGAGCTCAATAGAATCTCACTAGTCTCTGGCAGCCTGGAGAAAAAGTGCACAGACTTAAGTTCTGATGTCAAGAAGGAAGTTAATCACATTGATGAACAGGCTACAAACAATCAGTTTGACAATGGTGCGTTATCTGCTAGTGATTATAATGTTGAGTATTCTAATCTGCATGCTGATTACTTTCAGCTTGTGAGTTATCGAGATTGTCAGATGAAAGCTTCCGAATTTAGGCGTTTAGCTATGGACTTGCATTCTCAGTGTGAGATCACTCCCGAGGGTCATGATGCTGCCATAGATGCTTTGCTTTTAGCAGCAGAATGCTACGTTAATCCATTCTTTATGATGTCATCCCGGGACAGTTCATCTATTATGAACAAACTGAGTACTAAGAAGCCTAGTAAAAACCATGAAGTTTCTGTTCTTCGAAATTTTTTTGAGGAGGACAATGACTTCAAAATTGTAGCAGATCTTGAGAGGAAAAGGGACAAATTTGTTCTTGAAATAATTCTTGAAGCAGCCGAGCTTGACAGGAAGTATCAGCAGAACTTGTGCGGGGAATGTCTGACTCCCTATGTTGAAGGGAATGACGAAAAACTTGAATTGTCTCAGCAAGATGTAAAATCAGCAGATGCTATCACCTTACTTCGTCAAAACCAAGCACTTCTATGCGACTTTTTAATTCATTGTCTGCAGAAGGAGGAGCACCCGACACATGAGATACTACTGCAAATTCTGCTGTTTCTATTGCACTCTGGAACTAGATTGAACTGTCCCCCTGAACTCGTTGTTGACACTATAATAAAATCTGCGGAGCACTTAAACCAGCAGCTGAGATCTTTTTATTATCAATTAAAAGAAGGAACTGGCCAGTTGAATGAGCGGAAGCTGCAAGCAGTTCGACGTCGCTGGATCCTTCTTCAAAGATTGATAATTGCTTCAAGTGGTTGTGATGAAGTGTCAGAGCTTTCAATTAACTACAGGAGTGGTTTTCGGTTTGCTAATCTAGTTCCTGCTTCAGCTTGGCTGCAGAAAATACCTGCATTCTCATCTTCAACTTCTCCCCTTGCCCGATTTCTTGGCTGGATGGCAATATCTCGTAATGCTAAACAGTATCAGAAGGAGAGACTCTTCCTTATCTCAGATCTTCCACAGTTGACGTATCTTCTGTCTATATTTTCAGATGAGCTTGCTGTAGTAGGTTACCTGGAGAAGAAAGATGACAACAAAATTGAAGAATCTGGTAGCAATTCAAATTCCAGGAAAGGGGCTGAAAGTTGTAGTCCACAGAGTGGAGATCAGTCTTTTTCTGTTATATACCCCGACATAAGTCAGTTTTTTCCCAGTTTGCAAAAAGAGTTTGAAGTTTTTGGGGAATCAATATTGGAGGCTGTTGCTTTGCAATTAAGATCTCTTTCTCCTGCTATTGTACCTGATTTATTATGTTGGTTTTCTGATTTTTGTTTATGGCCTTTTGTTCGAGAAGATAACCAACTTTCTTGTAGAAAGTCTAGTGGGTTTGCAAAAGGTTTTGTTGCTAAGAATGCAAAAGCAATTGTCTTTTATGTGCTTGAAGCCATTGTAGCTGAGCATATGGAAGCAGTGGTACCAGAAGTACCGACTTTGATGCAAGTTCTTGTTTCCTTGTGTAGGTCTTCATATTGTGATGTGTCATTTCTTAGCTCAGTGTTACAATTGGTAAAGCCAATTATCTCATATTCTTTGGGAAAATGTTCTGCCAATGAAAACTTAGTGAGTGATGATTCATGTCTTAATTTAGAAGCATTATGCTTTGATGAACTTTTTGACATCATCAAAGATGAGAACCACAGCACTCCAAGAGAGGATGGACTATGCAGGGCAATGTCAATTTTTGTTTTGGCATCAGTGTTTCCTGATCTATCCTTCCGACGCAAAGTTGAACTACTGCAGTCTTCTATATCCTGTGCTGATTTTGCTTCTTGTGGGCCAACAACTTCATTTCATGATTATCTTTGTGCATATCAGGCTCTTGTAGAAAATTGCAGAGTTTTGCTCCTCGAGACATTGAGAGCCTGGGGTGTCACTCCCTGCACTATATCGCAGTTGTCTCAAACGGATATTTCTGCACCATGTGATGATAGATCTGAACAGTACTCAGCTTTTCTTTCGGATATCTGCTGCTGTTCAACTGGGATGAATGAAACGAACATGGATGATAATGCTGTTGTGAACAAAAAATCTCAGCTCAAAGTTGTGGAAGTTGGAATAGTCTTAAAGGACCTAGGGGCACTCATTTCTAAGCTCAATTCAAATATTGAGCGATGCTTTAGGATTCACCATAAATTAGCAAAGAGTCTAGCGCTTGTTTCTGCAGAAAGCTTTGTGTACTCAAGATGCTTAACTTTGGTTGCTGAGAAAGTTCCAGTTTCTGAAGGCAGTGAGGAGGGAGTTCTGCTCAAGACAGAATCTACTTCTGATTTCACTTATTGTTGGAAAATCAGTCTTGAAGGACTTGCAGAAACGATTCTAGTGCTTCAAGAGAACCATTTGTGGGAGCTCGCTTCTGTGATCCTTGGTTCGGTACTTGCTGTTCCTCAACACTTTTCTTTGGATAGTGTAATTGGCAATGTATGCTCTGCAGTTAAAAATTTCTTGCATGGTGCTCCAAGTATTACTTGGAGGCTTCACAGTGATCAGTGGATTTCTATGCTATTTGAAAGAGGCATCCATAGCTACCATGAATGTCAAGGTTCTCTGATTGATCTGTTCTCTTTCATGCTTTGCCATCCGGAGCCTGAACAACGATTTATTGCACTTAAGCACTTGGGGAAGCTCATAAGCCAAGATGGACATTGTGGGTCTACTTTATTATGTTCTAGTATTCGTGATAAAGTAACCTTATCAGTAAGCGAGTCTTCTGCATGTGAGCCGATCATATCTGCTATTGTTTCTGGTACGTGGGATCAGGTAGCTTTGCTGGCTTCATCTGACCCATCACAGCGTTTAAGAATCCATGCAATGGCACTTCTTGTGAACTATGTGCCATTCTCTGAAAGGCGCAACTTGCAATCATTTCTTGCAGCAGCTGATACAGTTCTACAGTGTTTGACAAAACTATCCCAACCAACCTGTGAAGGCCCATTAGCACAACTCTCGATGTTACTTTTTGCCAGTGCTTGCCTGTACTCTCCAGTTGAAGATATTTCGCTGATTCCTGAAAATATTTGGAGCAGTGTTGAAAGTTTTGCATTAGGAGGAAATGGTATTGTATTCTTGTACTTTTCTATTACAACCAAAAGCAGATATAAGATTGAATTGGGTCAGTATCACGCTTATTGTGCCATCCCATTTGTCTCATTTATTTTCCAGAAAGAGTCCCTGTCAGCCTTGAGAAAAGAATTTGTCAAGCTTTATGTAGGCTGAGAAATGAAGGGGATGAGGCTAAAGAGGTAATGGACTATTAAGGGGTCTGATTTTCATTTGTCATTTTCTTAGTAAATTATGTATGATATATTTCGAACATCAAAATATGGGATTCCTTTATCTATTTATTTATATATCCTTCAGCTTGATAATGTTATTTTGTGATGTCCATCTAACGTCAACTTCTTGTATGGATTATAGATGTTGAAAGAAGCTCTCTCTTCAAATTCGCAGCAGCAAATTGATCCAGATTTTGGTCATACACGTGAAACAATCCTTCAGGTATAATCTTAATCCAATCTGTCTCTTGTTAAAGATCCATGTTTCATCAAGATATCTCACTTTTGATCTGACACGACATGTATTAATGAACTCCAGTTGTACCTTTGAACTTTGTTCAGAACACATATCGTATTAGGTTTGAATAGAACTAATTATTGCTTTTTGTGATTAAATAAGCAGCTCTTTTGATATTTGACTTTAAACTTTTAAAGTAGCAATTAGCATCATTCATTTTAGTTCAATGTCTGATGTGGTCTTTTGCTACTCCATGTTTGTGTTGATTTTTCTCCTGGGAGAAACCAACAGAAGAGAAGAGAATCATAGGATACAAGATACATGTTTCATAGGATTGTATTACATATAATACCTTTTGCCAATGTGGGACAATATTTGTAATATTTCAGTACACACACAGTTTTATGGTCTTAACAGCTAAGTTGCTCGGACACGGGTGCGGATCTAGAGGTCGGATCCTTTGAAATATAAATTCTAAGATTCGGGAATACGGATCCTAGTACGGATCCGGGTGCGGGGATCCGGTTAAAAATAATTCAAAATAAAATATAAATATAAAAATATCTCTAAATTATGAGAAATTTTGTGCAATACTTACGTATAGCTTGTAAAGTATGGATTTTGTTTTATTCTCAAGTTGTAGATAAGTAAAGGATTAATTTCCTAAATAAGGCATGTTATTCTCTTCAAATTTACGCTAGTTTTGGTTCTAACTTCGAGAATTAAATTATATCTTGTCTCTATTTTTTCCGTTTGTCATGGTCAAAGTACCCAAAATTATTTGACCAGACCCGATACGGATCCCATACCCACACCCATACTAGTGTCGTGTCAACACGGATGCGGCACCTAAACTGCCGTGTTAGAGCAACTTAGCTTAACAGTCCTTTCAAACTCGAGGTGGATAAGTCAACATGAAGTTGCAAATTATGAGCACACCAGAATAGGAAAACCAGAGCACAATCAAAATGCTAGCAAGAAAAGTTAGTAAATACAGTCTTCCTTATTTAGCTATTCCTTGAACCTTTCATGTCCTTTCTTCGTATTAGTGTCTTGTCTCTTGTAGAAACAATAACAACAACAACAACCCAGTGTAATCCCACAAGTAGGGTCTGGGGAGGGTAGGATGTACGCAGCCTTACCCCTACCCTGGAAGGGCAGAAAGACTGTTTCCGAGTCTTGTCTCTTGTAGAATAATAAATAATGAGCACAAGGTAGTTTATATTGTTTCTTGTTTCTGAACCCTTCATTATGTCTCTTCCCTTGTCTTATTAGTTGTTTTATTTCGGGGTTTGGGCAGAGGCGGGTCCAGGATTTGATGATTACGGGTGCCACTGTCTTAAATGCAAACCTACCATTAGTGAAGGATATATTGGATATTTAAGATGTGCATTCAACAAGTTCGATCATTTTAAATTAATTAGGTTCGGCTTGATCCATTTTGAATTATTTTGATTTGGTTTACAATATTTTGGTGCATAGATAAATACATGATCACCAAAACGGATAAATTTTATCCAATTTCATCTAATTCTCTCGATTCAAATTTTATTGAAAAGTTTATAACAAAATAAAATTTTCAAATTAGCACTTACACCCCTTCAATGTACATGTAGCTAGATTAATACTATGTCCAATGATGCCATCACTTTAAAAAAAATTGAAAATCAAGAAAAAATAACATTAGATGAATAAAAAGGAGAAAATGATTACAATTATATGCAACTGAAATTTTAAAGATCTAGAAACAGAAAAATGAGGAAGCAAATATATAATTTAAATAAATAATAAGAATGGGGTTGCATAAAGAGAGAGGAAATACAAAAATAAAGTAATAAAAGAAATTAAGAAAAAACATGAAGAAACGAACGAAAGGAGAAAAGTGAACAACTAGGGACAAGGATAAATAACATCGGTTTTGGAAATCAAGAAAAAGATATTAGATAGATTTTTTTGAAAAGGAAAATGATTAAAATCACCATTGAAATAAAATTTTGAAGATCTAGAAACAGCAAAAGGAAGAAAATATATAATTTAAATAAATAATATGATTATAAGAATGGGGTTGCACAAAGGGAGAGGAAATAAAAGAATTAAGAAAAAGGGCAGAAAGAAAATAAAGAAAAGGGCAAAAGGGAACAGGTGGGAAAAAAATAAATAGACCAACATCGGAAACCAATGAGTTTCGATCCCAGGACATAAGTATGGGATTTTGGCACTTCAACCGCGGCACCTATAATTATTATGTGATTGTGGGTGCCATCCTTTACTTATATAGGTTTTTTTCTGTAAAATACCAGTACATATATAAAAGTTTACCCCGAGCGTTCGGGTGGCATGCCACCTCCAAAGTCCTACATAGATCTGCCCCTGGGGTTGGGATCTTTCTGCAGATAGTTCAATGAACTAGTACCGTCTACTTTGCATTTCTGTAAACCATATTTTCACTAATTTGGCCCTTAATTGTCTTTTAGAATGCTGTATTGAGTATCCATTTTTTTGCTTCTAATTTTTCAGGTCATAGCTGATTTGTCCGCTGTCAACTCATATTTTGACTTTTTCTCAAAGGAATGTGACCAAAAGGTTCTGGTAGGAGTTTGATGGCTTTATGACATTTGGGATGATTACTTGAGTTTTCTACTGACTGTAGCTTCAATTCTTGAAGGAATTGGAGGAGGCCGAGATTGAAATGGAACTTCTTCAGAAGGAAAAAGCAATGCAGGAATTATCGGCTGAATTTAAAGATTTGCATCAGCTTCCCTTCCTCACTGGTAATACTTTTTCTAGTAGTTTCTGCATATGTTGTCAAATATTTTGGAACACTAAATTCTATCCATCATGTCAGTGCATGTTTTCTTGTTAATTGAGGCACTTCCATATTTTCTGACATTCACCTTTCTAAATTCTGTTGTGCAGATTCGGCAAGGCAAGATAACCGCTTGCAGCAAATCAAAGAGGAAATCAAATCCTTGTATGCACCAACTACGAACTGTATATAAATTAGATCAGAGTTGTATTTCATGGCTGTATTAATTGAAGATTCTTTTTCTTTTTCTTTCTTCTGAGTGAGCCTCTCTACCCCCCCGGGGTAGGGGTAAGGTCTGCGTACACTTTATCCTCCCCAGACCCCACTGAGTGGGATTTTACTGGGTTGTTGTTGTTGTTGGCTGAATGAGTGTTCAGCATAAGCTGATCATTAGTTTATGATGGGTGCTGTATACACCCACATTTCACTGTCACTTTGTAACCTCAGGGTGTCACTTATTTGTCTAGGCATGCTGACAATTTCTAAATATATCTTTTTTATCCATCACTTCGAGAGTCAACTTGCACCAACCCCCCCCCCCCCCCCCCCCCAAAAAAAAAAAAGAAAGAAAGAAAGAATCTCTTTGTTGCCTTTTTGCCCGTTTTAGTGGTTGGAGAATTTATCACACTTGTTTAGATTTGTACATTTGTTTACGGTAGCTGTCTTTCAGTGTCTGAGATTCACTTGTATAAAGCGTGGGGTTGGTAGTCTCCTGTAGTTTGATGCAAGATAAAAGATTATTTTTACATTAGACTGTAGTTTCTTGTTGTTTACTTATTCGTTCTGGTAAGTTCTCTCTATCCATGCAGCTGTGCTAAATTGAGCTGATGTAGCAATTTAAATTTCAATAAAACATCTTGCCTTTCATCTCCTACCCCCTTCCCCACCCGTGGACAGTAGATCTGATTGATTGAAGGAAAAAAAACAGGTTGAACTCATACTAATCTTTTTTCGGTCTTCTCCTTGTCTAACCAGAGAGAAGGCCAAACTCAAAGAGGAGGTTGTAGCACGCAGACAAAGGAAGCTACTCAGTAGGCATGCCCGTCAAAAATTCTTGGAAGAGGCAACTCTTCGCGAAGCTGAACTTCTACAAGAGCTGGATAGGTTTTTCCTGGGACTCCCTGAAATCTCTTGCTTACATTATTAGACGGTTGCATGTTGATTGTAAATGTCTATGTGATGCTACTGTGTCAGAGAGAGGATAGCTGAAGTAGAAAAGGAAATTGAGAGACAACGTGTGCTGGAGCTTGAGCGCGCAAAAACCAGGGAGTTGCGACTCAGCCTTGACCTAGAGAAGGAAAGACAAACACAGGTAAGAAAGATGATTGTAGCTTATTTGTCATCCCTTGCTTATATGATGGATTTGACGAAGTGTTTCAAACTAGACTGATGGAAATGATGCCTAGTGGATGTTTAGGTTTTTTTTGCTTCGATGATATTTACCTCTATGCCGAGTGACTTTTCTGAGTATAGTGCGATCATACACAATTTTTTATAGGTAAATCAGTAGTACACCATCATATCAGCTTTGAAAAAAAATCTTTCTTTTTTGCATGGGGAATTCAGACTCCAAATCTGCACATGTTTTTTACTTTGTTTAAGTTTCTCCCCGAGTTTTTTCTCCTTGCTTATCCTTTGTCTCTTCCTTTAATATTTCAAACATTGCCTCAGTTTCTGCTTGCTTTCTCCTTTGAATTGTTTGTCTTAATCCAGCCTTAACAGCCTAATCACACATTTCCATCAGCGGAGAGTGTGTGGACCTTTCACCCTTACTGTTATACTTGAATTTAACAATTTCCGTGTTATCTTAAAAGTTAACATGAGCCACCCTCTGGTATTTGTAGAGAATCTTGTATCCTCATCATAAGTGATTATGCTAGATTGATTTAAGTTTCATATGGAGTGGGAGTCTTGCATGCCAATTTCACTTGATCTTCTTGCAGAGGGAACTGCAACGAGAACTTGAGCAAGTTGAATCTGGAGTTAGACCATCGAGGCGAGAATTTTCATCCACACACAGTAGGTAAATCTGTTGTTACTTTTGTTTCATGATAAACTATAGTAACTATGTTTTTGGCATCTGACGTCAATTTTCTGTGATGAGAATGAGCAAACTATGTTAGGTTAATCTTTGGCTCTGAGTCTGACTCCTGCCAAACCCTGCCCCCCTTCAGTGGCCTCTCACCCTCTTCTTTTTTCTATTTTCAACTGCAACATTTGCTTTAGTTATTGCCGTAGACAATAGGAATTGTCTTATCATCTCATGTCTAGTTTATGTGATTTAAGGATAAGGATAAATTGTCAAGACATAAATGGTTGGAAGCACTTGCCATGCACATTGAGGCTTTCTAAATTGGTCAAACTTGTCGTTTGGATGTCACATAAGATTACATGATTTACCTTCTTTGGTCTGATATGAGCATGTGGTTTCTTTAATCTTCTGGCAAACAATTTTGTTTTTATGGACAATGAACATACTTCATCTTCCAATAGTTGAGTCAGTAGTTCTCTTCCTCTAGGTTTTTTCTTCTTCTTCTTTTGGTAGGAAAAGCTAGCCTTATGTATTATGCATCATTACAAAATAACAAGGTCCCTTCGGACTAAGGAGTTTGTACTGAAGTAGCCTCTAGCTTTTCTTGCTCATCGCTATTGAATTTTCTTCCGAACATAGAAGAATTCCTACTGTGTCCACTGGCAATAACTAAAGCAACTGCACGCTAGCTATGTGAATTGATCAAGCATGTATTTTTAATGTCATGTAAGATTGGAAGAGTCCCTTTGTTGTTCCAGGATGGGGTGGGGGATTCTCTAATCTTCTGCATAAATAATTTTGTATTATGAACTATTCAACAACAACAACAACAACAACAACCCAATGGAATCCCCAAAGTGGGGTCTGGGGAGGGTAGTGTGTATGCTGACCTTATCCCTACTCCGGAGGAGTAGAGAGGCTGTTTCCGATAGACCCTCGGCTCATGTATTATGAACTATGAACACACTAAATTTGACTGATAGTTGAACTAGTAATTCTTTTCTTGTGTTTGTTCCTCATGTTTATTGGATTTTCTGCTTGTGGCAACTGATATCACGGTCTCAACATCATGGTATATTCAGAGGCCGTTTATTGTAGATCTCACATCACAGCCACCAAAATGGTGGCAGTGGGAGTAAATGAATCGTGTTTGTCCTATTCTGCTTTCTCCTGGCAACAAAAAGGTTGCAACATCAAGCAGTAAAATAGTCTGTTGCTTAGCAACAAAAAATAAAAATTTGTTACATCAAGCAGCAAGTAACTTGGCCTGTCTCTCAATCAGTATTATGAGTCGACAGGGAATGCTGTTCCTGGCTGCACTATTGCATTAACTTTTGCATTTGACAAGTGATAAATACAGTGGTTCAGTGCAGCAGAATTTTGAAATCCAAGGAATCCTCTCTTGATGTGTTTTTCAATCTAATGCAGTAGGCCACGAGAAAGATACCGTGAAAGGGAAAATGGAAGAGCAGGTAATGAAGGGACCAAAACAAGCACGGGGATAGCACAGCCCGAAACTGCAACGAGCTCATCAATGGTTACCATGCCTACTGTGGTTCTATCAGGGGCTAGGCAATTCTCTGGCCAACTTCCAACTATTCTGCAGTCACGCGACAGATCAGATGAATGTGGCAGCAGCTACGAAGAAAACTTTGATGGTAGTAAAGACTCGGGGGACACGGGAAGTATTGGAGATGCAGACTTGGTATCAGCACTTGAGGGACCTTCCATGGGCTTTGGGTCGTCTCAAAGGCATGGTCCCCGGGGGAGTAAGTCTAGGCAAATTGTGGAACGAAGAGAACGGGATGGAAGACGGGAAGGTAAATGGGAGAGAAAACATTAGGAAGCACCAACAAGATCAATGACCATTGCCTACCAACTTTGACAGACTATACACTTCCATGACAGGTAGTACTGTAGTAGTGCTATAGAATGGTTATTAATTTTTGGATAACCATTTAGTAGCGTTAGTGAAAATGTTGTTGTAGCCTTGTAGGTATAAATTATCTGTAGAGAAAGAAGCCCTAGGAAGACTGTAAAATCAGGGCAATTTTCCTCATTGTAAAAGTGAACTTAAGTCCGTTATCTAAAATGAATTGTACCATGATCCATTGTAATGACATGTGAGTTTTATGTTAAGATCTTATAAATCTCTCGCTTTTGCTCTTAGATTGTTTTGGTTACAGTCGTGTGTGTGTGTGTGTGTTCTTTATGTAAACATTCTTTCCTCACTTAACAATATATACAAGTAAATACCCTGTTGAAAGTTTCTTTGTGGAGAGATATAATACTATGGTATGGGCTAATAATGGAATGAAATTTTATTATTTTTCATCATTATTTTACCATGGATGGTGATACTAAATAAATTAGTAAAATGTTACTAGAATAATTATAAGCCTCTTTTAACCCACAGTTATTATTCTTTGGAATATTCAATATTCCCACATCTTTTTGCCTTGGACAAAATCCTTTTAGATTTAGTTTTTGTAATTAAGTACGTGAGTCTATTAGTATTTGTTAATGTGTAACAGTTAAACTTGAATCTAGAACCTCGTCCTTCCTAATACTTTGTTGAAGTACGTGAATCCAGTCATCTAAAAGAGCAAGTCAGTTTCCCAATCTGCAGTATCAACAATGTAAGCAAAGTGAATTTTTGTAAAGAACCCCCCAATTGTGATGATGTTCGTTCAGAGTTGATTCAGATGGTGAGGACACAACCATGACGGTCCTAAGGGTCTCAGCCATTGGATCGTCGTGGGGCCACTTGAACCAACATAAATATAGATTAAGTTGGTTACTACACAGCAAAAGTCAAGTTGTTACAATAATCAGGAGAAATACAGGAATGGGCTTGGATATCAGTATATCTATCTCCCATTATGTGTATACATACATCACCAGGAATGGCGAGTACTTCTCCGTAGCTTTCTGCGAAAAGGCCTGCATGCCTCAATGCTAAGATCAACTGCAGCAGCAAGCGCCATGAAAATGGCTGCATCTTCCACACAGGTGATGTGTCGCATGGCAAGTTGCACGAGGGGTTTGCTGCATTTCCCTTCCCCTTGCACTCGACAGCTCATGACAAAACCGCCTGCAACAGGACTTAGTGCTGCAAAGTCTCCGCTGCTTCTTGGACTGGGCAGTGGACTCGCTGCTGCTTGTACCTGTCTGTCCGTGTCAATGTAGAACTCACCACCCTTCTCTGCACTGATCAAGATCTCAGACATGAGAAGATCACCACCACATTCCTGCCCCTCTGATAGAAGATGGAAGCGACAGCAAATGGAATCTCTGATCCCACGTTCACGCCATGCTTCAAGCTTTCCCCATGGCTGCCAACTTTCGGGCCTGCAAATATCAGGACGAACAATCAACCAAGCTCCTGGGTTGGATTTGGCCACCCAATCACAACCTGTTGATGGCACAAACGGAGTTGTTATGAAGGCTGCTGCAACAGCCGACCCAGAGAGATCGTGTATCTTCACCTTCCATCCCTTCCTCTCTCTTTTCTCTACCTCTAGTTCAGAACCGTCAAATGAACTTGACCAGAAATTATTTAATGGATCTACCGGAGATACCCTGTAAGTTCAGCATAACACACAACTATTAGAATTAGAACTGAAGCAACTTAAATGTTAGAGTCCCGGAAAAAGTAGACTATAACAGTAGAACTTCAATTCTACTTATACGCTACTCATCCCTAGGAAAGGGTAAAAGAGCAAAACAATGATTTTTACCTGTCCTGACTAAACTCGCAACTGAAAATAGGTTGCTTGATGGTTCCCTGAAGCTGCACTATTTGAGGACTTAGTTTCGTTTTATCTTCAAACTGGAAAACATATCTTGGATCAGGGTCCAGCTTCACTCTCAAATGAAGCTCCGCTCCAGGTTTTCCAGTCTCCAGCTTGTTCTTGCCAATTCCTATCCAGCCATTAAACAGAATGGCTGGTTTTCCTTCACCCCACTCGGGACCTACTTCCAACTTAAATGTCCCAACTTGCTGCCTCTTAATACCAACACCACAGTGGCCTCCTTTGCGTCCTGTGTAAACAACTATCTCTAGACATGCATGGGCCGCATAAAAACAGGGGGCAGGTGCCAGTAAAGCTTTCAAATCAGATTCTTCAAGATAAAAGCTGGATGCAATGTTGTGAATATCCGGTGTAGCTTCAGGCGAGGAAATATAGGGAATAGATGATGTCTGCACAGGGAAACCTCGAAGACGGATCTCGCACACACAGGGAGAAGTGACTGCACTTATCCCTGATTTTGTACTGTTCAAAGTAGTTGTTCCAGACAGTCTCAACCCCAGCGACCCTATTGACAGCCTAATGAAAGCCTGAGGATCCATTCTGGTCAAAACACCGCCATATGTAGTATGCTTTGATCTCGCTGTCTATTTATTAATCCTGTCAGTTCACAAAATAGAGTCAGGGTGAGGACATTTAAAGTAGTTAATAAAGCCAAACAGGAAAAATCACAAATTTCACATTCTGTTGCAGAAAATAGGTTCCCCTATTATTCACTCATTTAAATAAAAGAGCTTCCAGTCTAACCTTCTTTAAGAAGGCTAATAAGCTGAAATAATGCATAGAACCCTTTGATATGACCAGGCACTGCAACATTTAAATTACAAACAAATAGGATGAAGAAATTTTCACAAAGAAAAGAGAAGAGCCACGCTTTCCACAAACTTGAGTTAATCCAAAGTTGAAATCATACACATCCAAATTGAGAAAACAAACTGAAACTCACCCCTCATAACTATAAGGAAGAATAGAAAAGAACGAGCAGTTGCATTTCTTTATGATATCTCTATGAATAACACTGTGAACCATTTTACAACCAGTCGACTGATGAGGTCACATATTTACTTGGCATATGCTGCAAATTTTAAAAGGAAAATTTCGACAAGTGCCATGATCGGCTATGTTAGATCCAGCATTATTAGATAAATTTTTCAAAATAGTAAATAGAAGTTGAATGCAAAATGGGCAATGTCAATTCCCCGTGGTTTGGGAAGTACCGTATCAACACTTAATGTTTGGTAATCATCAAGCACATATATCTATTATACAAGCGATATTGTATTACACAAGATTTCCTAAGGGATCAAGTCCACAGTTTTTCAGCAGATACTAATTATCATACTTGTGCAATGCTAGAAGAAACAGACTGATCCTTTCAGAACAAGAGATATAGGACATCAACATCTCCATGAAATGCCGATGCGAATAGATACGGCAACATGATAAGTATTTGTAAAAGATGTTACATCCCTCTCAAAATTGCACCACTTGTTGAAGCAACAACAACAACAAACCCAGTAGTCTACCACAAGTGGGGTCTGGGGAGGGAAAGATGTACGCAGCCTTACCTCTACCCCTAGAAGGGCAGAGACGTTGTTTTCGATAGATCCTCGGCTAGAGAACGGCTGAAAAAGAAAAGGTAATTGCAACACGCAGGAATAACAACAAGATAAAATAAGATCGAATCCAAGAATGCAATTAAACTCTAGGTAGTAATAGCACTCTATGAATAAAAAAATATCATACTAACATTAATGCTAGCAAACCAAGTAAGACAAACAGAAACGCTCGACTACCTACTAACCTTCTACCCTAATCTTTGACCTCCACACCCTCATGTCTAGGTCCATGTCCTCTCAGTCAGCTCTAGTTGCGCCATGTCCCGCCTAACAACCTCTCCTGAAGACTTCTTAGGCCTACCTCTACCCCTCCTGCTACCCACGAAGCTAGCCTCTTGCACCTTCTAACTGGGGCTTCTATACTTCTCCTCTTAATATGCCCGAACCATCTCAACCTCGCCTCCCGCATCTTATCCTCCACATGGGCCACTCCAACCTTTTCCCAAATAACTTCATTCCTAATCTTATCCAACCGGGTATGCCCACACATCTACCTCAACATCCTCATCTCAGCTAATTTTAGCTTCTGCGTATGAGAGTTCTTGACCGGCCAACGCTCTCCATACAAACATAGTCGGTCTAACTACAACCTTGTAGAACTTACCTTTAAGTCTCAACGGCACATTCATATCACACAAGACACCAGAAGCGAACCTCCACTTCATCCATCCTGCTCCGATACGATGTGTGACATCTTCATCAATCTCCCACGTTACCTTGTATTATAGTCTTAGCGGCACCACTTCTTGAAGCTTTTTCACTATAATATGTAAAAGTGCCAGACTATTGTAATCCGTGCGAATTGTATTATTCACTTCATTTCCAGGTAAAATAGCTCAAAAAGGCTCATAAAAAAGCCTTTTCTTCATTAGAAATTAAAGCTGGTTCAGAGCATGTACTGTAGTCCACCTTTATGCCTTAAAACTCCTTTTCAACTTTTACAGTTTACACAAGCAATCATATCTAGGTTACAATTTAGAAACTTCATGTTCACAGTATTCAGAAAAACCATAGTCAATTCTATATAGCAATAAAAAGTTTGCCAATAACAATAGCAAATTTACTTGAGCTAGCATTTTGCTGAAAAACCAGCTAACTAATAATTAGTATTACAAAAACCCTTTAAAGGTACAATTTAATTTTTAAATTAATTGAGCTTAACATGTTCAAACAAGAATTGTACAGTGAACAAAGGTCAACCAACTTTAACATTTACTCAGAATTAAGACATAACCAAAGTCAAAACCACATAATACATGAAAACTAAACACCGGATTATAGATTAATACTGTAATAAGAGAAGAAAACAAACCAAAAGAACCCACCTTTATATTACTACTATGAAGCTTTATCTTCTTTTATAGCAAAACCAAAGCTATTTTTTGAGCTGCTACCACTCAAATCCTTCCAAAAGCCTGGCAAAATACTCATAACTTTGTCATTCAAAAAAATTTCACTTTCAAAATCAATACCCAAAACTCCAAAATGGGTCTCTCTCTCTCTCTTCTTAATTTAGTAGATCCCAATTATAAAGTGAATGATTCAAAGATAGGTGGATATATAGCAATGATTGAAGTAAACCCACCAAAACCCAAGAATTAGTATCATGTAGACTATGCACAGATCACGAGAAGAGCCAACTTTTAATATATATGTACATATATTATCCTACTTTGTGTACACGCACATGTGGAAACAGGTGTTTTAGGCCTCCGTGACTTTTTACAATACTGAAATTAACAAAATGCCGTTTCTAGATTTATAATGTATAAAAGTAAAATTTTTCATATGTAAAAAAAAAAGTCATAAAACTAAAAATAAATTTTTAATAGACCACAAAACCATTTGACTAATATGTGTGTATTATTATAGTATCTAACAAGAAAGAGAGAGAGAGAGAAAATAAAGGAGGCATGGGGTTTCATTATTTAGAACGAAATAGGCGGAGAGTAAAGGAATATTTTAATTTAATGCTACTACTATAACAAACTACTACAAAAATTATACATATATATATATATATATTTATTGCGGGTCGTAATAGGTTTTTAATTGCAATACATATTGTGGGGCAATGCAATTCTTGTCTAAGCAAAAGGTAAAAAAAAAAATGTTTTAGCACATGTAACAAATAGTACTATAAAGTACTAGTATAAAATAGTGCTAAAAGATCAATTTCTTTTTGTTTCACCTAGTTAAAATTTGAGTAGGAAAATTTTAATTAAATAGATATGATACATTTGCTATTTAAATTCAAACTTATATTGTAACTCGACTTATCATTGGTTAGTCATTATGTTATTTATGGAGTATTATTTATATAAAAGTAACTCTCATGAGTCGTGACGTATGGACTTGAATACTCGTAATAGAGAGATTACAAATATTATAATTTAATTGATATACATTGATAGTGTAAAAACTTTTATGATATTATTTCAAATTTAATTATGTGTAACTATTGATATAAGTGAAACAAATACATCTATAATATTTATACGTAGTAATTATGGTAGATATAAGTCAAAATCCTTTGTTTTCGAAAAGAGACAATTGAGATTGGTGGGACCTATTTGTGCATTGTTTTCTAGTACTAATAATTTCCTTATTTGCCTAGTAGGAAGTGGAGAAGAAGGGCTGGAAAATGACTAGAAATTTGGATACAGCTGTATCCAATCCTGTTGTTGTAAATGAGAAAATCATTTTCAAGTACAGCTAAGTTGGTGGTGAGAGTGACTTCATTTCCTTAACCAACTAATACTATTCATTTTTAATATTCTAAAGATAAGCCAATATTGGGTGGGAAAATGAAAATTTATATGATGAAGATACTAGACGACTTAGATCATTATTAAATTTTAAAAAATCAAAAAGAGATTCCGTCTTTTATAGCATTAGATAAAAATAGGCAAACCATATATTTTATTTGAAGAAAAAGTACGTAAAAGGTTAAAGCTTTATGATTGACATTCTATAACCCTGATAAATACTTTCTCTTAGTTGTGAGTATAACTTATTTAGTTTTAATTTGTTAGTAGAATTTTTTTTTAAAGATAATTTTAGAAACGTATAAAGCCATATTTTACTAGCCCCCATTTTGCCTAGTTTTTTTCCAATTTTTTTGGCAAAACATGTTTGTTTATAGATTTTGTCCATATTTTGACAGATTTTGAAAACAAAATTTTCAAATCCCAAAACTAACTCTAGACTTGTTTTTGGCCGAAAATATCACTATTTGATTTTTTAACAATTTCAAAAATTATCCCAAACTTTTATATTTTATAAAAAAGCTCACCATCTATTATGATCCAGCTAACCACCAGCTAATTACTACTGTCATTTTCTTTTGGACTGATGGATCTTGTAATATTATTGCAATTTGACGAATTATAGTGGCTAGTAATTATGTTATTAGCAGTTGATATTAAAATCTCATGTTATGGTTTTAGGATAGTGTATTATGTAGTTCATTATAAGTGATACATATTTTATCATGTAGATAAATTCTTGTCAAGATAAATATTCCATGATCCAACATCAACAATCTTTGGTCTCTTTGAGCGGTATTCCTTAGATTAGTATTGCTTATTAAGTAATATGATATTTATGATCCATCGACAAGATGGGTTTCATTTGGTTCTCTTTGGGATGATAAATGACCTACTTAACTCAGTGGTTAGAGTACTGCTTTCATACGGCGGGAGTCATTGGTTCAAATCCAATAGTAGGTAAAACTTATTAGATACCAGAGTCAATGGTATCTAATAAGGTTTACGACCCACCCTTAGTGATATTGATTAATAATTTTATGCCAAATTTATCTATGTTCAAGACTATGATTTGTGATAATAATAATAATAATAATAAATGGCATCGATGAAGGTTCTGCATACAGAGGATTAGCAAGTTTCTTTGTTTGGTGTTGTTGGGTATTTTTGATAGTGTTTAAAAATTATGGGTATAAGTCACATTTCATGTTTTTTTTTTTAAAAAAAAAGTGAAATATATTTTGAAAAATTATGTCCAAACAGATTTTCATCTTCAAACCAAACTTCACCAAAATCAATTTTTTTAAAATAAATTTGAGAATCTATAGCCAAACGCTAGCTAAGATTTTCAAATGAACTTGGGAGAAACTTCGTGACGCACTGAGGGAAAAGTTCTTTCCTAGCAACTCGTCTTGGGTTGCTAGGGATCGCTTGAAGCGGTTGAGACAGACTGTTGCCATTCGGGACTATGTGAAAGATTTTTCATCTTTCTTGCTAGACATCCAAAACATGTCGATGAGGATAAACTACACAATTTCATTTTCGGAATGCAAGGCTGGACACAAAACGAAATTCGTAGGCAGAAAGTTAAAGATCTGCCTAGTGCAATTGCGACAACAGATGCATTGATGGATTTTCGCTCAACGGGTCTAACTTCTGATCCCGCCTTTTCTTCTAAGTCAAAGAAAAAGGAGAAGAGTAAGGACTAGAGGAAGGATAACCGGAAGCAGGATGGAAATGACAAAGGCAAGGGCAAGATGGATGCTTCTTCGTCAAAAAACAAACTGGCCAACGGGTGGTGAAAAGGTTTGATGGACATGCTAAAAACCTGGACATCATGCACGAAACTGTCCAAACTAGGGAAAGATTAATGCTCTTCTTGCTGAAGAGGAGAACACGGAAAGAGACAGGAAGCTGCTGCCTATGTAAATCCGTTGCGGCTGCTGAACACTTTGGCTTGTGTGACTGTGGCGGAAGATGAAAAAAATGCAGCAGAGAAAGAAGTTGCATACGTGAACGCTACGGGGGATGATTTGGCTGATGCTTATTCCACTCTAATGTATGTAGATTTGAAAATCAGAAACAAGAGTGTCGTGACAATGATTGATACCGGAGCCACGCACACCTTTGTTGCCTCTAGAATTGTTCAAGAGTATGGTCTGCAAGTGACAAAGTGTCCGGCGAAGATGAAGACTGTGAACTCAAAGGCGCAACCTGGTTATGGTGTGGCGCTGGATGTCCCGATGATATTGGGCCATTGGTCTGGAAAGTTCAACATGACTGTTGCGCCATTGGATGACTTCAACGTCCTGTTGGGAATTGATTTTCTGAAGAAGAACAAAGTTGCTCCAATTCCTCATTTGGATGGACTTATGGTCATGGGGGAGACAAACCCCGACTTTGTGAAAGGTATTCGGCCCTATGGGGATAAAAGAAAGAACGCTGGGATTGCTGCTTTGATTTCTGCCATTGCATTTGAGAAAGACTTGAAGAGGGGTGAGGAGACTTACCTTGCTGCACTCGTTGAAGTCAAGCCAGATGTGCAGATTGAGGTCCCGGATTGTGTTGCAGATTTGCTGAAGGAATTCAAAGATGTGATGCCTCCAGAATTTCCAAAAGAGTTACCACCGAGGAGGGAGATTGATCAAATGATTGAACTTATTCCTAGATCATTGCCGCCTGCGCGACCTCCTTACTACATGTCGCCTATGGAACTGATTGAACTAAGGAAGCAATTGTCTGAGTTGCTTGATGCTGGATTGATTCAACCGTCGAAGGCTCCATATGGTGCTCCTGTTTTGTTCCAGAAACAACAGGATGGTACGCTGCGGATGTGTGTTGACTATAGGGCGCTGAACAAGGTGACTGTCAAAAACAAGTATCCGGTCCCTTTGATTCAAGATCTGTTGGACAGGCTTTCCAATGCTAGTTATTTTACTAAGTTAGACCTAAGGTCAGGGCTATTGGCAGGTTAGGATAGCCGAGGGGGATGCCCCTAAGACCACTTGTGTAACTAGATATGGTAGCTTTAAATTTCTTGTAATGCCGTTTGGGCTAACCAATGCCCCGGTAACTTTCTATAATTTAATGAACAATGTTCTTTACGAGTATCTTGATGACTTTGTAGTTGTTTACTTAGACGACATATTCATCTATAGACGGACCCTTGAAGATCATTTGTCTCACCTAAGGAAAGTGTTGGAAAGACTTAGAGCCTATCAACTCTATGTCAAGATGGAAAAGTGTGAATTTGCAAGTCGCGAGATAAAGTTTCTAGGCCATTTGGTTAGTGAAAACCAAGTCCGGATGGACCCTAAGACGGTGCAAGCAATATTTGACTGGGAAGCACCAAGAGGGATATAGGAACTTAGATCATTGGTAAATTACTACCGAAAATTCATTGCAGGCTATTCAAAAAGGGTTGCTCCTTTGACAGATTTGCTGAAAAAGAATGTCAAATGGGTTTGATCGGATTCGTGTGACAAGGCTTTCAATGCATTGAAGAAGGCCATTACATCTGAACCAATCTTGAAGCTGCCAGATTTTGATTTGTCGTTTGAAGTACACACGGATGCTTTAGATTATGTTGTTGGCGGTGTGCTGGTCCAGGAGGATCATCTGGTTGCATTTGAAAGCAGAAAGTTGAACGTTGCGGAGCAACGCTATTCTGCACATGAAAAAGAGATGGTTGCAGTAATTCATTGCCTTCAAGTTTGGAGAGTCTACTTGTTGCGAACAAAGTTCGTGGTGCGGATGGACAATGTGGCTAATATATACTTCAAGACTTAACAGAAATTGAGTCCGAAGTAGGCCCGGCGGCAAGAGTTCTTGGTTGAATATGACTTTGTTTGGGTGCACAAAACTGGAAAACAAAATCAGGTTGCCGATGCACTTAGTCGCAAAGAGGTATTTGTTGTAACTTATGCACTTACTCGAATTGAATCTGATTTCTGGATACAATCAAGTTATGGTGCTGTGTACGATCCATTATATGTGAAATTGATGGATCAAGTGAAAGATGGGACAGCTAAACGGTATTGGATCGAGGGATCTGCTGCACTTCAAAGAGGGGGGGGGGGGGAGAATTGTGGTTCCTCAAGGTGTTGGATTGCGTCATTCTCTTCTAAAGGAGACGCATGATACTCCTTATGCTGGTCATCTGGGTGTTGAAAGGATGTTGGCATTGCTGTCTCGAATTTTGGCTGAAAATGGAAGATGATGTTGAGGCATATGTGAAAACTTGCCTGGTCTGTCAACTTGACAAGACTGAATGGAAGAGGGAAGCTGGTTTGCTACAACCTCTACCGATTCTGGATTGTCCGTGGGCGTTTGTTTCTATGGACATTATCAGCGTGCTTCCAAAAGTTGATGGCAAAGCATCAATTATGGTAGTGGTAGACAGGTTCTCAAAGTATGGGATTTTTATTGTTGCTCCAACTGTTTGTTCTTCTGAAGTAGCAACTCAATTATTCTACAAGCATGTTGTGAAACACTTTGGGGTTCCAAGAGATATTGTGAGTGATCGGGATGCGAGATTTACAAGCCGGTTTTGAACTGTTGTGTTCAAATTCTTGGGGATTGTTTTGAAATTCTCGACTTCAAATCACCCACAAACCGATGGGCACACCGAGCGTATCAATCATCTACTTGAAGAGTACTTAAGGCATTATGTGACTGCTAATCAGAGGAATTGGGTTGAGCTACTAGACAGTGCGCAATTTTGTTACAACTTGCACAGGTCTTCGGCAACTGAAATGAGTCTTTTTGAGATAGTATTGGGAAGACAGCCTGACACACCACTGGAAGTCGCTCGATGAAATAAGGGGGCAAGTGTCCCGTTGCTTATAGATATGCTCGTGACAAGCATGAGTTGCTGTCTGAGGCGCGAGACAACTTGAGAAAAGCGGCTAAGATAATGAAAAGGAACGCTGACAGAAATAGGCGGCCTTTGGAGTTCAATGTTGGTAACAAGGTGCTGCTGAAACTTACTCCACAAATTTGGAAGAAAATCAGTAGCAAGACGCGCCATCGTGGGATGATTCCAAAGTATGACGGCCCATCTGAAGTTGTAAAGAAAGTGGGTGAAGTGGCTTACCGGCTGAATCTGCCGGAATGTCTCAAAATTCACCCAACTTTTCATGTGAGTTTCCTGAAACGGTTCCATGAAGATGCTGAGGATCCGACAAGGGCGGTGCCAAAGCGTGCTCCTCCAGTAGAGCGAAAGCGATTTGAGGAGACTATTGAGAAGATTTTGGATCACCGTATGCTAGGTCAAAGCAAAAGAACAGACGGACAGAGTTCCTGGTTCAATGGACGGGAAAGCAGGAATGTGATGCAACTTGGGAGAAAGGACCATCTCTATGGTAATTTCAGGATCAAATCAAGGCGTATCTGGATTCTGCCTCGTCGAGGACGACGAGCTCATCTGGTAGGGGAAGTTTGTTAGCCCCTCAGCTTCATTGATTCGAACATGGCATGGGCGTGACGATGGATTTACATGATGGACCTCGGCACGACCCTATAATAATTGTGGCATCATGTTGACAAAGCTGTCCGACATGGGCAGGTGTTGATGGGCATGGACTGTGGTACGACGACATGTGGCTAAGGTGTCAAGGCATGACAAGACCATGGCACTGGCATGGCCATGGCAAGGCAAAGAGAACGGGCAACAGTAGCATAGTAAATACTGGAAAAAGTAAGGCAAGCTAAGGCAGGGCGTGGCAAGGTAGATGGGTGCGGGCAAGGCAGTGTCATGGGCGAGCTGGGCAAGCAGCAGTGGAAGACATGCGTGCAAAGGCATGCTGCACAAGGGCTTGGCGCGAAGACATGACAGAGTTGACCTTTGGCGCTGAAATTCGAAAGGCTGTGCCCATGTGCCACGCACATGCAAGGCAGTTGGCTAGTTGGAGCAGTTTCCTGTTTTTTAGCATTGTGGCTAAGTGGGGTAGTGGGAAGTTGTCTTGTTTAAATTTTGAAATTCGAATTCCTTGGCAGTTGGGGATGTCAACTGCTAGATAGGATAAGGTTGAGAGCCAAAAACGTTTGTCTATATATTCCTAGATAGGCAGATTGTCAAGGCAGAGTGTTGGCTGCCTTTGACTCCTTTTTGTATGGCTGTGTTTATGTGCTTCTTTGTGGCACGGGTTTAAACACAAAGTTGGGAAGAGATTTCAGTAATTGTGTGCCTTGTCTCATATCTATATGTTGTCATAATTTAAGTGTTAGGCTAAAACGTGAGGGAAAAAGAAAGAAGGCTGAGTCATTGTTGTGTAACTACCGTGCAGTGTCAATACAAAAAAAATTGACCTAGTAACACCTAGAATCTTGGAGGAAAAGTATTTTGTCTTGTGATTAACTAAACTAAGTGGACGTAGGATTCATCTTAAAAAGTTAAAAAGCAACATTTGAAAATCATAACCTTGGACAATCAATGTTAGCAAGCCAAATCCACTTGGACCTATAACAATGACATAACATTCAAATTTTGCTAATGGTGGCGTTTTTTTAAGAAAAACACTTTCACAGCCTTTAGCGGCTTATTGGCTTGAAACTAAAGAATCAAAATAGAAAAGGAACGAGAAAATAAGACAAATTTTTCCATTGTGGATTTCGTGCTTTCCTTAATTAATTAAAATTGACCGTTGTTTCACCGACTGTTGATATAAATGAGCCAGTTGGGATAGGAAAAAGTGTAAATATTGCACGGGGTGTCTTATTTGGTCACCCCATTTAACTTATACCCATTTTTTTTAAAAAGTTTTAATTTGTACCCACTTTTTAAATAACTTCAGCCCCCTTTCTCCTTCTCCTTCTCCTCCTTCGTTTTCTTCTTCTTCTTCTTCTTCCTCCTCCTTCGTCGTCTTCTTCTTCTTCTTCTTCTTCTTCTTCTTCTTCTTCTTCTTCTTCTTCTTTCTTCTGCTGCTGTTGGTGCTGCTACGAAACTTCAGTTCATGAGATGATTTCCATAAGTATGTTTATCAGATTATTTAAAAATAAATTATAAATAATTACGTAAGTTAGTAGACAATAATTTGTGAATATTTCCACGTACGTGAAGTTTAAGGTCACACTTAGTGATTCTTTTCATGATAATTCTGTTCTTTTCACGTTTATTGTTTCAAAAATTTATGACTTAGATACTGTTGGCAATCTGATTATTTTATAGTAGTAATACACTATGAAAGAATAAGGTGATTATTTATCTAGTATGTTAGAAAGCTTTTTCTAAAACTTCAGCTTATATAGTGCTGAAGTTTTTACAAATGAACTAAATAACTTCAGCATCTTCTGCTGAAGTTTTTGAAAAAGCTTTATGACAAAACTAATGAATCCAGGACAAAAAAACTTCAGCTTATTTAGTGCTGAAGTTTTTACAAATGAACTAAATAACTTCAGCATCTTCTGCTGAAGTTTTTGANGAAAAAGCTTATCCAGGACACAAAAACTTCAGCTTATTAGTGCTGAAGTTTTGCTAAATGAACTAATAACTTCAGCATCTCTGCTGAAGTTTTGAAAAGCTTTATGACAAACTAATGAATCCAGGACCAAAAACTTCAGCTTATTTAGTGCTGAAGTTTTTACAAATGAACTAAATAACTTCAACATCTTCTGCTGAAGTTCGTATTACCTTTGTTACTTCAGGCCCGTCTATGCTGAAGTTTTGCGTGATTGCCTTTGCTACTTCAGCCCCGTATGTTGAAGTTACGCGAAAAATTGGGTACGCTTGCAATTTTTTTTGCAAAGCGGGCACAAGTTAAAACGTGACCCAAAAAGCGGGTATAGATGCAAATGCCCCGGAAAAAGCTTAACTAAAACTTATTGGGAAAAAAACAAATGACAAGTTACATATTTGGCTGATGGACTAAAAATAATTACATCAATTAGCTAATATTTAAAAAATATATATTGAATATGTATATTGTATATCAATATACAAAAGTATATATTTTGCTGCTTATTACTTTTGAAGCGGTTATATAGTGTAATTCCCAAAAAAAAAAAAAAAAAAAAAAAAATGAGCGCGCGAATCATATCCGTCACACCATCCAGGTGTTTGCTAATGAAAATACGTATTAGGAGCTTTATCTGTTTCTAAAATTAACTTATTACCTTAAGGGCACCAAAAGTGAACCATTCTAATGTTCCTAATTCTGATGTCTATTATACATGTTTAACAAATAAATCAAATCTTATTTGGACAAGAATTCTTAGACATTTTTTTAAATGCATAAATGTGGTTTTTTATTAAATTTTTTAAAGTACTACGAAGATTTCTATCTCACACTAGAAATATAATTAGTCTCTTTTCGTCTTTTTTAGCCGAGGGTCTATCGAAAACAACCTCTATATTCCTCGGGGTAGGGTTAAGGTCTGTGTACACACTACCCTCCCCACTATGAGATTTTACTGGGTTGTTGTTGTTGTCGAAATATAACTAGAAAGTGGATAATATTCTTTAACAACTTATTGTTGTGAAAAAATATTATGAAGGGCAAGCATGAAGTCTGACATTGAATCGCAAAAACAGAACTACTTCAAAAAAAAAGTAAAAATAAAATAAAAAACAGTATAAATCCTGAGTTTGAATCCCAACAACATTCACTCGTGACTTAAAGAAAGAAACAAAATAAATTATATGAATTGTCTAAATAAAAAAACCAACTGTGTCAAAAAAAAAATCAAAAATCGAATATATATTTTTTCAAATGGGAAGAAAACTTTAAATTTTTTGAAAAATACAGAAGACAGCTCATGAGCATGTGAAAGTTGCAGCGCATTGGGCCCCCTTTAGCCTTTGCTGGAACGACTTCTATCCCAAACAAAAGCTCCTTTTAAAGAACTTTTTGGTCATTTTGATAGTATTAATTTAACATGGTAAAAGACAGACTATTATACAATTAGATTACCTGAAGAAATGAGGCAGTGATGGATATAACTTTTGAAATAGCATTCAACTGAAACTAATAGTTTTGAAATTGAACAAAGTCATATGTGTGAAAAATAACAAATATTAGATTTTAGACTCATATTTTCTAAAATATAACAATTTCAATGCTTAGAATTTTAAAAGTCAAACCAGTTAAATTTAAGCTAGCAGTTGGCCATAGATTCCCAAATTTATTTTAAAAACTGATTTGGGTGTTTGGTTTGAAGATAAAAATGTGTTTGGGCATCAGTTTTCAAAACATATTTCCCAAATTTATTTTGAAAAAACATGTATATTATTAGTGTTTGTAAATATTTTGGCCCAAAACCAGCTATTGAGCTGGTTTTGGGATTTGGGATTTTGCCAAAATGCAGGGAAAATCTATGGCTAAATACGTGTTTGCCAAATAAAACCCAAATTTATTTTGGTAAAATCTATGGCCAGACGGGACCTAAATATCCTTATTCCACCTCTGATTAATATAGGTAAATCTTTATGATCAAAATTAATTTATTACCAGGTAAAATAGTTACAATATTTATATATAGTGTTTGTCTGTTTTCTTGGAAAGTGTTGGATTTCATTGCCTTTCTTATTTTCTCGAGATCCAAACAAGAGTTTGTTGTGAAGACTTTTCCAGGATTTTAGCCGGGATTTGATCAGCTAAATAATCTGCTTAGTGGGTTAAGTGAATTTGGGAATTGTTACTTGGAAATTTGGTAGTTTTATTAATTTTTGTGTTCATGTACCTTGGATTCTGTCTTTGTGTGGCCCCTTCATGTTCTTGGAAAACTTACGTACATTTTCACATGTTAGGGTTTATCCTCACCATTCTCCAAATGGTTTATGTATAATTGTTTAAATAAATTTCAGTCAATCTAGAGGAAAATTCTTCCTCCTGTCCTACTTCACTTTTCTAAAAGTTAATAGTGACAATGTTAATCAAAATCATATAATATGCACTGAAAGCAGATTGTTACTCTATTTTCGAAATTAGCGTAACACATTTGCAACGAAGAATAATCTACAGGTCAATTAATTTGATGATGTAAGAAATCTATACATTGTTAGTACTTATAATTTAATATTTTAAACCATTTCCTTTTTCATTTTCAATGGGGTGGATAGAAAGTAGGAATAGAATGACATAGTATTTTTATTTTTTTATTTTTCCCTTTTTAAGGGCTTACTTTTAAAGTATCAAGAAGAAAGTTGACAAGTTTGGTATGATATTCTCTTAAAAATTAAGAGGATGATCTGGCTTTCAACTACCAAGAGAAAAAAATTATTATTGATACCACGAAGACTATTTCAGCAAATAAAATCATGGCAGATATTAAGAAGCGAAGTTCACATTTGGATCAGCCAAGAGAGGGAGGGACAATAACATGACAATATTTTCCAAGAAATTAAATTCTATTGATATTGAGAGATTATTTGAGAATGAGAATTAATATAAAAATAACTTGATGATGTTGACAAGCTTTTTGAGGATTTTGTACTAGTGGACATTATCAACTTGGCCTCCCCAGCCATGTTCTCATAGCAGATTATTTGTTTGGACTTGTCTACAATGCTCAAAATCAGAAAGCAACTACTCGATGAAAACAAGCTTTGAGATGTAGGCTTATAGCCTCAAGCATTAATCTGGAAGATGTGGAAGTTTAGTGAGAGGGACAAAACTACGTAGAAAAAGATTTATATATATAGTCAAACCTCTCTATAACAATTTTGTTTGTTCTGATATATTTTGGCTTTTATAGTGAATGATTGTTATACACCTATAACAACATTTGACATTTAAATATTTTTTGGCTGTTATAGATAAAACTTATCCAAAAATCTGTTATTTTTTTTATTGTCACGACCCCGAACCGGAACCGGTCGTGATGGCGCCTCTCGTGAAACAAGGCCAGCCGACACAAACCCCCAAACCAATTAACAGTTATAATAATCCATAGTCAAGTCATTAATAAGTGATAAATCCCAAAATAAAGTGAAATAAAACGACTGCGGAAACAAACACAGCCCGACATCGGGGTGTCACCGGTCATGAGCATCTAAAATCCGTCTAAGAGTATGAAAAGACAACATAGTCTAATACGAAGCTAGAACAAACGAAATAAAAGTAGGAAGGAGAAGCACTGAGCTGCGAACGCCGAGCAACTACCTAGTCAATCTCCGAACAAGCTTGCTGGAAGCAAATCAGCCCTCGCTAGCGTGACCCGAGACTCCTGAATCTGCACACAGGGGTGCAGGGAGTAATGTGAGTACGCCAACTCATTAAGTAATAAAAGTAAAGGCAGCTGAGCGATAAGAAAACACATAAATACACAGCAAAATGCTACAACGAGGCAGGGTAAAACCAGCACAATACAGTAAAACAGTAAAAACTCATAAAAACTTCTTGGTTCAGTAAAACCTCTTTAAAACATCTTTCAGCAATTCAAATGAGTGAATGAAAACAGGTATAAAAGATTGAAACACAAATCAGCCCTTCGAGCAAAATACCAACAGAAACCAGCCCCTCGGGCTATCTCACAATCACTCGTATCAGCCCCTCGAGCAATATCATAGAATATCATCAGCCCCTCGGGCTATATCATATCACAAACTGGGTACCCACGCTCACTGGGGGTGTACAGACTCCGGGAGGGGCCCCTTATGACCCAAGCACAATAATAAGCCATCTCGTGGCATAATCAGCAGGCTCTCGACCTCATATCAATCACAAGCCACCTCGTGGCATAATAAATCTGGCCCTCGGCCTCTCATATATCACAATCGGTACCACATGCTGCGTCGCGCAGCCTGATCCCATAGTATCCTCACAACACAGACCCTCGGTCTTACTCAGTCAGAATCTCACAAGCCACACGGGCAACAGTAAAACATGATGCTCACCCCAAAATATCATTTATGAAATCAGAAGGAGTGATAAAACCGAGTTATGAAAACAGTAAGAACTTAGCATGACTGAATACAAATACTAAGTCAAAACAGTGAGGAATAGTAGTAAAATCCTGGCACGAGGCCCAAATATGGCATTCAGCCCAAAACATGATGATAGCAAACAGTTTTCAATCGAATACGCAGTTAAACAATCATACGGGACGGACTAAGTCACAATCCCCAACGGTGCACGATCCCACGCTCGTCATCTAGCGTGTACGTCACCTCAAAGTAGCACAACGATGTGAAATCCAGGGTTTCATACCCTCAGGACAACATTTACAATCATTACTTACCTCTATCCGGTCAAATTCTCTAGCCCGCGATGCCTTTGCCTCTCGTCTTGGCCTCAGCTCGTGTCGAATCTAACCAAAATCAGAATCATGACGTCAAAATATGCTAAGGGAACGAAACCCATGCGAAAATAATCAAATTACGACACGAATCCCGAAATTAACCAAACCCGACTCCCGGGCCCACGTCTCGGTATCCGACAAAATTATCATCAATGGAATCCTTATCTTCCCACGAGTTCATGCATATCAAATTTACCAAAATCCAACCACAAATGACTCCTCAAATCCCAAAATCTAGGTCTCCAATTCCAAGCCCTAGTTTCTTCAATATTTTCCCACAAATTACCATAATTTCCGAGCCTAATCAATGAAATAACACCATAGGAACGAGTTTTAGGTTCAAAAACCTTACCTCAATAAAGTTCCCTCTGATTCCCTCTTCAAAATCTCTCAAAAAGCTCTAAAAATCATTTTAAAAATGTGAAGAAAGTCTGAAAATCGCGAAGGGCGAAATATATACTCTCTGACCCAGGGATTCCGCACCTGCGGTCCATTTTCCGCTTCTGTGGAACCGCTTCTGCGGTCTAACCCACCGCACTTGCGGTTTTCACTTAAACGTCTGGGACCGCACCTGCGATCGAACACCTGCACCTGCGATATCGCAGGTGCGCTCAACCTGCCGCTTCTGCGGTTCCAGCTCCCATGGCCAAATTCCGCATCTGCGACCCACTGGGCTCTTCTACGAGCCCGCACCTGCGGTCCCCTAGTCGCATGTGCGGTTATGACAGTAAACTCAACTTCAGCTGCCAACTCCCAATTCCTAACTCTCCGTCAACCATCCGAAATCACCTCGAGGCCCCCGGGACCTCCACCAAAAGCACAAACCAGTCACATACCACTATCCAAACCTGTACCTATTCTCAAAACACCTCAAACAACATCGAATCAACCAAATCACATTGGGTTCAAGCCTAAGGTTCCAAAAATCTTCCGAATTACGCTTTTGATCAAAAAGTCTATAAAACCACGTCCGAATGACCTGAAATTCTTGCACACACATCCCAAATGACTCAACAGACCTACTGCAAGTCCCAAAATTCCATTCCGACCCCTATATCAAAATCTCACCTATCAACCGGAAAACGCCAAAAATCAATTTTCACCAATTCAAGCCTAAAGCTACTCCGGACCTCCAAAACACATTCCGATCCCACTCTTAAGTCCCAAATCACCTCCCGAAGCTATCCGAATCATCGGAATTCACATCCGAGCCTTTTTCACATAAGTCAACATCCGGTTGACTTTTTCAACTTAAGCTTACTCAAAAGAGACTGAATGTCTCAAACCTTACCAAAACCATTCCGGATTTGAACTGACTAACCCGATGCCACATAATACAGATAAAAAAAGCATAATAAAGCAGAAATGGGAAAAACGGAGCGGTAACACATGAAACGACCGGCTGGGTCGTTACATTCTTCCCCTCTTAAACAAACGTTCGTCCTCGAACGTGTCAAGAAACATACCTGAAGCCTCAAATAGGTAAGGATATCTGCTCCGCACCTCCCGCTCGGTCTCCCAAGTAGCCTCATCCACGAGCCGACCTCTCCACTACACATTCACTGAAGCTATGTCCTTTGACCTTAACTTTCGAACCTGATGCTCTAAAATTTCCACTGGCTCCACATCACAAGTCAAATCTCCCTCTAACTGAACCGAGCTAAAATTCAATACATGAGACGGATCGCCAATATACTTTCGAAGCATAGAGACATGAAATATCAGATGCACACCCATCAAGCTAGGTGGCAAAGCAAGCTCATAAGCCACCTCCCCAATCCTCCGAAGTACCTCAAAAGGCCCAATAAACCGAGGACTCAATTTACCTTTCTTCCCAAACCTCATAACATCCTTAATGGGTGAAACCTTCAAAAGAACCTTCTCACTAACCATGTAGGACACATCCCGAACCTTCATGTCAGCATAACTCTTTTGTCTCGACTGCGCTGTACGAAGCCTCTCCTGAATCACCTTCACCTTGTCTAAAGCATCCTGCACTAAGTCTGTACCCAATAGCCTAGCCTCGCCCGACTCAAACCAACCAACCGGAGATCTACACCGTCTCCCATACAAAGCCTCATATGGAGCCATCTGAATACTCGACTGGTACTGTTGTTATAAGCAAACTCCGCAAGCGGTAGAAACTGATCCCATGACCCTCCAAAATTAATGACACAATCGCGCAACAAGTCCTCCAATATCTGAATAGTGCACTCGGACTGCCCGTCCGTCTGAGGGTGAAAAGCTGTGCTCAACTCAACCTGAGTACCCAACTCTCGCTGTACCGACCTCCAAAACTATGAAGTAAACTGAGTACCTCTATCTGAAATAATGGAAACTGGGACACCATACAACCGAAAAATTTCCCGGATATATATCTCTGCCAATCGCTCTGAAGAGTAGGTAGTACACACATGGATGAAGTGCGCGGACTTGGTCAGCCGATCCACAATTACCCAAATAGCATCGAACTTCTTCAAAGTTCGTGGGAGCCCAACTACAAAGTCCATGGTGATCCGCTCCCACTTCCACTCTGGAATGTCCATCCGCTGAAGCAAGCCACCCGGTCTCTGATACTCATATTTCACCTGCTGACAATTGAGACACCGAGCTACAAATCCTATGTCGCACCCCCTTTTTCTCGCGAAATCGGGTTCATGACATTTGGAGGGACAACTCGTACCTTTTGGGAACTAGGTTTGAAGAGTCGCCACCTAGTGATTTATGGTGCATTAGGACACCTTACAGGGTTCAATTATAACTAAACTTGGATAACTAGAGATAGGGTAAGGGCTTGAAATTATTCTAAGGGGAAGGTGTTAGGCACCCCTCAGAATCTACTAGTGTGGTTCCCGGCCAGACAATTATTGTGAATTTGGGTGCAATTAGCATATAAACAGATAAGGCTCAAATAATAGGGGATTTCAATACATAATGATTTGAAAGTAGACAAAGTTTGGAAGAATAATTAAAAGAGCTGCTTTTGAATAAGGAAATACAATACTAAAAGAGAACAAGGGATAAAGGGAGGGGGTCCTAGGTTTATTAAAAATATGTATAATGTCCGGTAATCACTCCTCAATGAGGGGCTACACATGAAATTATCGCGTGGTCATCATATCCATATCTACCCTTCCCACCCCGTTAAGGTATTAAAGCGCGGATTGGTCTCAATTACTTATTGCATGCTATTACCCGTCCTAATCCTATCAGTCCCGGAGGCACTGAGGACTACTAATCCTAAAAGGGAGGGATATTAGGCTTGTTTGAAGTTTCCAAAGGTAAAAATCTAAGGCGACATACAAAACACATACTACGTGTTTGGATAAACATATAAGCAACAAAGGCTCAAGTATACCTCCTCAAAACAAACACATAAAATAGCATGTCTTGCACATACTGCTTAGGTCTGGAAAAAAAAATCAAAGACGAGGGAGAGGAGGTTGTTGAGGCAGACTAGTTTGATACATGGCTCAGATAGGAAGTCAGAATAAGACTTGCTTAATGATTGTGTTAGTTATTAATTAACAAAGGCGAAATCAGTTTTATCAGTCGTTATCACCTAAGGCTTGCCTAAGTGTTTGAGCGAGATCCTATGAACATGATATCTATTACTGATTCAGAAATATAGCAAAGCAACACTGTTTTAAGACAAATGATTTGGAATTCTTATAGGCATGACTTCTATGCGTTACTGATTTTAGGTCCTTATAGACATGATACCCAACATTACATGTGCAGAAACGAACAGGATTATACTTATGGACCCCTATAGATATGATTTCTGTATGTCACTAATTTTAACATGCTGCTGGGTTATATCCTTAAAACATGATGCCTAATATGCAGAAAATTAAAGTGAAGCCCTATAGGCAGGTTGTCTAGGTGTGATATTAAACAGGTAGAGTAAATGAATCTCTATGAGCATGATTTCTAGATGCAGTTATGCAGAATTAAAATAATCCTATGAGCATGGTTTCTAAATATGATTGAGTATGCAGAATCCAAATAGTCCTATAGGCATGGTTTCTAAATGTGATTGAATATGCAGAATCAAAATAGTCCTATAGGCATGGTTCTATCCTTGGCATGCATAAATACCCAATCCTTTTTCACTAGCCAGCCCCAGTGTTTATTACAAGATTATTACAGACCCAATAATGAATTACATCGGAAGATTAAAAAAAGAAAATTACAATCAGAGGAAGCCAGATTCCTGTCTTCCTTTCTGAGTTATGGACCAAACCACTTCAAATGCCATTTGTTTCAAAGCCTTTCTCTAACTTGAGTGTGTCAGAGTTCCCTAAGGTCCTCAAAAGGACCCCGGGCAGTGCTCACACCCAAGTTTTGAAACCAGAATAGGGACAAGTGCAGTATGGAAATGCCAGCCCTCATGTGTCCAAGTTCAGAGGGAGCTTATGGGTCCCAAGGCAAGGCTCACATGAGGGGGGCAGAACTTAAGTCTAGGAAGATAGTGCAAGTGCAGAAACAGAGCTTTAAGAACTAAGGAAGTAAAGAAGAGGGAAAGAGGTAGTAACACTTCAAACAAGTTAATAATTTTACACAAAAGGGGGGCAGGGGATTAGAAATTAATTGCAAGGGCCTATGTACTTAGGCATAGGTCAATTCAGGGCATGCGCAGCAGTATAAGTGCTGTCATGCTTGTAAATCAACCAAAGCACACAACATGTAAAGGTGGCATATAGGTTATGACCCTAGGAGGATCAAGTTTGAATCATGCTCAGCAATATTTGATGTTGTCATGCCCCAAACAAAATATAATTATTAAACACATTGGGGTAGGGATTTAGGGTTCATAATATCCAGAACAGGAGAAAAGAAATTACAGCATGCTAAGTAAAGTACTGAAGCAATAGGCAGACAAGAATGCAAGAACATTAAGTAAACATGTTGTTGTTGATGCTGAAATCTTAACTAGAACATACCAGCTCAAAGAAGCAAATGCAGTAAAGAAAGGTGGCAGGACTTTTTGAAATATAGCTTTGGCTTTCAACTAGCTGAACAGGCCACAGTAGAAGCAGTAGAGCAAGAGAGAGTGTTCTTTTTAGTGTAAGTGTGAGTTCAGAACTAAGAATGTTCGTGTGTGTGCTAATGAAAGAGCAAGGTATTTATAGTTTGAAAACATGTGGAAAATAACGCAAAAATCATAGTTTAGCAGTAATTATGGAAACTATGTACTAATTAAAATCACATCAGTATAAGGACTTCCTTCAATTAAGGAGTTAAATTAAACGGTAACAATGCAAATATTAAATAAGGAAAGAAATCACATAAGGCTGAATATAACCAATAAGGAAATATTTTCAGCATAGTACAAGTACTCAATATGTAATAGAGACTAGGTTCATCAGATCCTAATCAAGGAAATGTCGGTAAGAATCAAGTACCAATGGAACCAAGGTAAGGGAATCAATCAAATTGAGTAGAAAAGGTAGGGATCGAAGGTTCAAAGGAAAGTGTTCAAATTAGACCAAGAAACAGGGAAATCAGTAAGGTGAAACAAGGAAAAAATCAATTACTTAACACGAGTGCAATCAAAGTCTCACAAGGAATGGTTTGAAATCAGTCCAGAATTGGAGGTCATTCAAAAGGGGAATTCAGCATATAAATAGAGTACATAAACATGCGAGGTCAAACTATGGCAAAGAGAAGCAGCATGCAATAACAATCACATAGTCAGTAGACTGTGAACATGGAAACATGGTAGTCACCTAGGTCAACTTCGTTAACTTAGTAATAGGGTATCAGAAGCATGTAAAGGGTCAAGTAAAGGCCCTTCTGAAAAGTACATTCGAGTTTCAATGATTGCAAGAAATCAAATCACATAAAGAAACAGATGAAGCAGCTTCAGAAGTGGCCCTAAAGAAATTAGGGTTTTTGAAACCAATCGAATTCAAAGATGATGAACAAGTAAATAACACAACAAATATTCTCAGAACTCGAATGAACCCAAAATTAGGGTTTTTCAACACCAACTGAGTCTGGAGATGAAACGCAAGCAAATCAAACAAATAATAACAAAAATAGATTCAGAAACCTCATAAGGAATTAGACATAAGGAAACACAGCAAAACATGTCAAATAACTTAACAGAAAACCTAATCGGAAGAAATAATGGTTTTTGAAGGTAGAATTTTAAAAGAAACTTTGAGAAAATTTAGAAGTTTAGAGCAAGCACAGGTCTGAAACAAACCTAAAAAAAATCGGAAGAACCTTAAAGGCTAGGGTTTCAGAAGAACCCCAAATGGTGAGAAAGGCTTTGAAAACCATCGATCTAAGCAGGAGAGTCCAGAGTCAGACTCGAATAGCCATGGCTGGCCGGAGCAAGGTCGAAGATGACCGGAGACAACCATAAAATTGAAATCGACCAAAGTTTGGACCAAGTTTTCCCAGGATTTAGCCTTGAATCCATGATAATCGGGCATGTAGAAGCCATAGGAGGTGGATACATGTCTCCGATGACCTTGGAAGCCATTGATTTGGGAGATTTTAGGGTTGTAGCTGAGGGTGGCGGCTAGGCTTTGAGAGAGGATTGGGAGAGACAGGGGATTCAGAGGCGGCGGGGTGTGAATAATGAGAGGGACTTGGGGGTCTTTTGGGCTTAATTAGGAAAGGGCCAATGTCGACCGTTGATCTAAATGATCAACGATCAGGATTGAAAGGGTTAGGTAAGGGATCCGGGTGGGTCATTTAAATGGGTTATGTGTCGGTTTAAAAGGGGAATTGGGTCCTGGTAATTGGGTTTGAATTGGGTTCAATTGGGGTGCCAAATCAGGTTAGAATTGAAATGAAAATGGGCTAACGTTTAAATAGCCACTTTTCCCTATTTGATTTGTATAAATAACAAAATAACTTCTGAAAATAAATTAAAGGTACTAAAATTATTAATAGTACATAATTATCAAATTAAAAAATACTGGACTTAATTTTTATAGACATAAACGTAATTAAATCTAACAGAGGCTAATATTGCAATTATATGCAATTTAGCTTAAAAATGCTAAATAAATTTGTAAAAATATGTAAAAATTATCTTAGCTATATTTTAGCATAAATATGAGAATCCAATAACTGAATCACCAAAATGATAATTTTGGGGGTCATTATTGGGTTTCTCTGAATAAAATAGGGCAATAAATTGATTAAAAAATCTTTGAAAATTAAGGAAAAATAGTAAAACATTTGGACATACTTATATATGCACACATATGCTATTTTGAAAGTATATTTTGCATATGCTATTTTGAAAGTATTTTGCATTTTAGAAAATATATAGGGAAAAATTGGGTATCAACAGCCGCCCCTCTTTACCCGGGAAGGATGAAAGAGTTGTCGGGTAAAGATACGATGGCCAATTTTGACCGAGCGAAACGGTTTGAAGAAGATTTAGGTCGTACCCTGGCTTCTGAGTTGCCTACATATCCCTGGTTTTTTGCGGGAATCAGGCCATATGTAGTTCAGGATCCGTCGGCGGAGTATGCCGATGGAGACTTTTTAAGAGCGAACGCAATAACTAGGGTCGGGTGCGTGGTAGGTTTAGGTTCGATATGGCTGCAGGAACCAGAGCGGGATCGCTCCTGCTGAGATGGCCGTTGCTCGCCGGCTTACCTGTAAATAAGCAATACAAGCATATATGGTGCGTAAATTTAAGTATGATGCAAATTCCCGTCGGACCATGAAGGTTGTCTTTGGATGGTTAGAATGACGTCCTTAGACCATGATGTCCTGGGCCATGAAGCGTATAATAAAGGATTCGCAGGCCATGAAATGATGCTCTCTGGCTATGGGGATGATGCCTCCGAACCATGCCGCCTTTGAATAATGATATGCAAAAGATTAACAGGGATCCTCAGGCCATGGCATGGTGTTCTCGGTCTATGCAAATGGTGCCTCTGAACAATGACGGCTTCGGATAATTCGGCGATCTTTCATCCCATGAGATGTAGTATTTGGCGATCTTTCAGCCATGCAAATGTAAATAAGCGACGATCTTTCAGCTCATGCAAACGCAGATAAGGCGGCGATCTTTATGCCATGCAAATGCAAATAATGTGGCGATCTTTTAGCCATGCGAAAGTAAATAAGGTGGCGATCTTTCATCCATGCGAATATAAATAATATGGCCATCTTTCAGCCATGTAGAACGTAAATAATGTGGAGATATTTCAGTCATGCAGATATAAATAATGTGGCGATCTTTCGGCCATGCAGAATGTAAATAATGCGGCGATCTTTCAGCCATACGAATGTAGATAAGGTGGCGATCTTTCGGCCATGCAAATGTAAATAATGCGGCGATCTTTTAGCCATGCAGAATGTAAATAATGTGGCGATCTTTCAGCCATGCAGATGTAAATAATGTGGCGATCTTTCAGCCATGCAAATGTAAATAATGCGGCGATCTTTCAGCCATGCAGAATGTAAATAATGTGGCGATCTTTCAGCCATTCAAATGTAGATAAGGTGGCGATCTTTCAGCCATGCAAATGTAAATGGAGGTAGAGCTTAACCTCGAAAGGCAGAATGGTAGCCTTATGCAATGCAGGAAATGCAGAGGGAGACAGCGTTTAGTCTCGGAAGGCAGAATGGTAGCCTTATGCAATGCAGGAAATGCAGAGAGAGACAGCGTTTAGTCTCAGAAGGCAGAATGGTAGCCTTATGCAAGAAGAAAAAAAGGGAAATGGTAATAGAGTTTATTTAGTTGATAGCAGATTGCAGTATCGTGACTGCTGAGGATATCATGACATACGAAATGCCACTGGTTCGTGTGGATAGCAAATGTTGGTAAGTGCAACAGTTCTGAGAGTTGTATTCCTGAACAATGTTCGTCTCGCGAGTGTATAGTATGTCAGATGCTTTCGTAATCCAAGTGCATGCATCCAAAGAAAAATCGTGAGTTTTGTAGAGGGGGAGGTTAGTTCGCATCCCCGCTGGCTCTGCTTGACATGTTTGGCTTTGATCCAGTGATACTATATGCATCATTGGGGTAACGTTGCTAAACAAGGCAATTTCAGCAATAAACATGCATGATTTAGTAAAAACATAACATAAACACATTAATAATAATAGTTTTTCTTTAGATGAACCGACGACTGCGACGTGGTTCAAGACATTGCAACCCTCCCTGCTACGGAATTTTGAGGGTCCTCCTCAAAATTTTTCCCCAGTTTACTGGGTTGATGCTTCTGACTGCTACTAGCGATGATCGGCTTAAATCACTTCGGAATTTTGAGGGTCCTCCTCAAAATTGTGCCCCAGTTTCCAATTGCGGGGGGAAATGAAAATTTTATTGAATTGTGACTGAACCCATAAGGTTGCCTACGTATCCCCTGTTAAACGGGAATCAGGTCAGACGTAGTTCAATTACATCATATAGGAAAAACAATAAAGATTACACATAGTAACGTTTGACTGCGTCTGAATTAATCGGCTTTGGCCAAACTTCTCCGTCCATTTCTGCAAGTATGAGGGCTCCTCCTATCAAAACCCGGTGAACCATGTATGGCCCTTGCCAGTTGGGCGAGAACTTCCCTTTGGCTTCATCTTGATGCGGAAAAATTTTCTTTAATACCAGCTGCCCTGGTGTGAACTGTCTCGGCTTGACTATTTTGTTGAAGGCTCTGGACATTCTGTTCTGATAAAGTTGACCATGACAACTTTATCAGATCTAGCTGTTCGTAACGACTTTTTCCCCATTCTGCGTCGTTGAGCTCGGCCTCCTGTAATCCTTAAGGAAGGAAATTCCACTTCGGTGGGAATGACGGCTTCTGTACCATAAACCAGCATGTAGGGGGTTGCCCCGGTTGATGTGCGGACGGTGGTACGATACCCCAATAAAGCAAATGATAGCTTCTCGTGCCACTGCTTATGCTTCTCTATCATTTTCCTTAATATCTTCTTGATATTCTTGTTGGCGGCTTCTACGGCCACGTTCATCTGAGGTCTGTAGGCTGTAGAGTTCTTGTGTCTGATCTTGAAGGTTTCACACATGGCTCTCATCAAGTCGTTGTTGAGATTGGAACCGTTATCAGTAATGATTGATTCTGGAATCCCGAATCGACAAACGATAGGTCGCGGACAAAGTCTGCCATGACTTTCTTAGTTACTGCTCTGTAAGATGCTGCTTCGACCCACTTGGTGAAGTAGTCAATTGTCACTAGGATGAATCTGTGCCCATTGGAAACGGCGGGCTCGATTGGTCCAATAACATCCATTCCCCAAGCGGCGAACGGCCACGGTGAGCTTGTTGCATTGAGCTCATTTGGAGGCACCTTTATCATGTCCGCATGTATCTGGCAACGGTGGCATTTCCGGACATATTGGATGTAGTCTGTCTCCATAGTCATCCAAAAGTAACCAGCTCGGAGTATCTTCTTTGCTAAGAGAAAACCATTCATATGTGGATCGCAGGTCCCAGCTGGATTTCCTCCAGTAGCTTGGATGCTTCCTTTGCGTCGACATACCTTAGTAGTCCCAGATCAGGAGTCCTCCTATATAGGTTTCCTCCACTGTGAAAGAAATTGTTGGACAGCCTCCGAAGTGTACGTTTCTGAATAGGTTTGCAAGTTCTGGGTATTCTCCTTTTGTCAAATATTCCTTGATATCCTGAAACCAAGGTTTTTCATCTGCTTCTTCTTCGACGTAGGCACAGTAGGCTGGCTGATCATGGATCTTTACTGGAATTGGATCAATGAAGTTCTTATCGAGATGCTGTATCATGGATGACAGGGTAGCCAATGCATCGGCGAATTCATTCTGGATTCTGGGAACATGTCGGAATTCTGTCTTTGTGAACCTCTTCCTCAACTCCTGTACATGATGCAGATATGGGAGTATCTTAGAGTTCTTGGTTGCCCATTCTTCTCGGACCTGATGTATGAGTAAGTCTGAATCTCCAATCACTAGCAACTCTTGAATGTTCATGTCAATAGCCATCTTGAGCCCTAAGACGCAGGCTTCGTACTCGGCCATATTGTTGGTGCACAGGAACCTGACTTTGGCCGATACCGGATAATGCTGGTCGGTTTCTAATACTAGGACTGCTCCTATGCCAACTCCTTTGAAATTTGCTGCTCCATCGAAAAACATTCTCTAACCGTCATAGGATTCTGCAATATCTTCTCCTATGAATGATACCTCTTCGTCAGGAAAATACGTCTTCAGGGTTTCATATTCTCCATCCACGGGGTTTTCAGCAAGGTAATCTGCTAGTGCCTGTCCCTTGATTGCTTTCTGAGTCACGTAGACAATGTCAAACTCACTCAACAGAATTTGCCACTTGGCTAGCTTGCCGGTGGGCATGGGCTTCTGGAAGATGTACTTCAAAGGATCCATCCTCGATATGAGATATATAGTATAGGCACAGAAATAGTGCCTCAACTTCTGGGCTACCCAAGTCAAAGCACAACAGGTGCGCTCTAAAAGAGAATACCGGGCCTCGTATGGGGTGAACTTCTTGCTGAGATAATAGATGGCCTGTTCCTTCCTTCCTGTTTCATCATGTTGCCCCAGAACGCAACCGAAAGCTCCGTCCAACACCGCAAGGTAGAGTAATAAGGGTCTACCTGGCTCAGGCGGGACCAAGACTGGTGGTGTTGACAAGTACTCCTTGATTCTGTCGAAGGCCTTTTGACAATCGTCGGTCCATTTGGTAGCGGCGTCTTTCTTCAACATCTTAAAGATTGGCTCGCAAATGACTGTGGATTGTGCTATGAACCGGCTGATGTAGTTAAGTCTTCCCAAGAAACTCATCACCTCATTTTTGTTCATTGGCAGTGGCAGGTCTTGAATGGCTTTGACTTTTGATGGATCCATATCTATTCCTCGGCGGCTCACAATGAACCCAAGCAGCTTCCCAGCAGGAACCCGAAATGCACACTTTGTAGGATTTAGTTTTAGGTTGTATCTCCGCAACCTGTTGAAAAACTTGCTCAAATATTCCATGTGATCAGTGGCCTTCTTGGACTTGATGATAACATCATCTACGTACATCTCGATCTCCTTGTGTATCATATCATGGAAAATGGTAGTCATGGCCCTCATATAGGTGGCTCCTGCATTCTTTAGACCGAATGACATCATTTTGTAACAATACATTCCCCACGGCATAATGAAAGCCATTTTCTCGGCATCTTCCTCATCCATCCAAATCTGGTGGTAACCGGCGAAATAATCCACGAATGACTGCAGCTCATGCTTGGTGAAATTTTCAATCAGGATGTGTATATTTGGCAAAGGGAAGTCGTCTTTCGGACTAGCCCGGTTGAGATCCCGATATTCGACACACACTCTGACTTTCCCGTCCTTTTTTGGTACTGGCACAATGTTGGCTAACCATGTCGGGTATTCTACCACCCTGAGGACCTTGGCTTTGATCTGCTTAGTGACCTCTTCCTTGATTTTCAGACTCATATCAAGCTTGAACTTTCTGAGCTTTTGCTTTACCGGCGGACATATTGGATCGGTGGGCAGTTTGTGGGCCACAATAGACGTACTCAGACAAGTCATGTCGTCGTACGACCAGGCGAATATGTCCTCATATTCCCTTAGAAATTTTGTGTATTCCTTCTTTTCTGATGGTGATAAGTGGACGCTGATTCGCGTTTCTTTGACGTTCTCTGCATCTCCCAGGTTAACAATCTCAGTCTCGTCTAGGTTGGACTTAGGTCTGTTCTCAAAGTTCTCCACCTCTTTGACAATTTCATCTGGTATGTCATCTTCCTCTGAATCAATGTCCGTTTGTTGTGTTGTCTCATTGTATGTCACAGTCATTGGTTCATCAAGATAAGTAATAGTAATGTTGTGTAAATGAAGTAAATGAGAGAAAAATAGTAATAAGTGTCGGTTCATAAGAAAAGTCGAAATGCTTTTGATAAATTTCATAATTGTTTTGAACATTGAAGATCGTATTGCGAAAACGAAAAAAAATGCAAAAAGAAAATCATCTAGTAGTGAAAAAAATAGTGCATGATGCTTGTTTAACCTTGCAACCTCGAGGCTCGCCGGGCTCTGGTTGTTCTGATAGACCAGTTATTGAGACGTGCTCCTCTGCTAACGGCCTGTATGGAAGGGCCTTCCTCCCCCTCCTCCTCAATGATAACACAGCAATCCATATCATTGGCTTCTAAAAATAAGTTTTTCACTGCTGCGAGCGCCTCCTCTTCGTCTGTCCCATAAATGATGTCAGCTTGTTTGAAAGTCTGTTCTAAGTGGGGTATCGGTTGCTCCAGTGGGTATTAAGGACCACGCCATGGCGGCGACCAGCTGTTGAACTCTTCCCAAGTGTATTCGTATCCTAGACCGAAAGTAGTGTCGTGCTTCTTGAGCTTTATGGGTTTAGCAATCCCCTGGAGATTCTTGCCAAGCCCCTTGCCAGGTTCGTATCCACTCCAGTTCAATATACTCTCGATCTTGTTTTCCCACCATTTGTCTTATCAACAGCATTGACTCGCTCGATGTGGTGGTAGGTTTCCCCACCTAACTTTCTTCTTTCCCCTATTGCCGGAATGGTCTGACGACTGTATATAGGGTTGCTACCATCCCTGTGAATGATCACTTCCTGGTGATTCCATTCAAATTTGACAGCCTGATGCAGTGTCGAAGCCACAGCTCCCGCAGAATGAATCCAAGGGCGTCCTAACAGCAGGTTGTAGGATGCAGGGACATCTATCACTTGGAACTCAACATCGAACCAGGTTGGTCCCATCTGAAGACACATGCCGATTTCACCGATGGTGGCCCTCCGGGATCCATCAAAAGCTTTTACATCGATGGCTCCTTCTTTTATCTCGTGCAAACCTTTGCCCAACGAGCGTTACCAGAGGACAGATGTTAAGGCATTTTTGTGTGCCTTAGAATTCTACAATAGTGAAAGGATGGATATCTGCGCTGGTGTTTTGTTTAGCTGGTCGATGACCGAGTACTCTTTGGCCTGTATCTTTCTCCAATGGTCGTCTCGACCTGTCTCAATGATGGGCGGCCAGTTGGAGGCCTGCTTGCTGGACTCAGCTAGGTATTCAGGGGTATAGACTCTCCCTGTTCTTGTCATTCCCTGTGCTGCGATAGTTCCTTCGAACCTGACCTTGCCTTTTCTCCTGGACTGAGCTGTGTAATCACAGGGTATAGCTTTTGAGTGGAATGATGGCACAACGGACATCGCCACTGGGATTGGTGTGGCCACCTTTACTTCAAATGGGACACGCTCTTGGGATGGCAAAACGACAACTTCAAATGGTGCTGGTGCCTTTGCTAATGGAGCTGCTTCGAACTCAAGAGGGATAGACACATCTACCTCAGTGACCTCAGATGGTTGGATCTGGACCTTGATGGGGTTAAGAGTAACTGCTGGCTTCTTTGGATCATCGCCTTCTGTGATCAACCCGATGGATCCCTCGGGATCCCAATCATCTTCCACCTCAATCATGTGAATACCCCCGCTTTTATGGTCCGGCAGAGGGTCGTTGCGGACATTCGGGGCGGGTTCTTTTGCCTCAATAATCTTGTTATCAATTAAAGTCTAGATCTTGTCTTTCAGAGAACGACATTCGTCAATGGTGTGTCCTTTCATGCCAGAATGGCATGCACAGGATTTGTTTGGATTAACCCACTGAGAAGGGTTCTCAGGAGTTGCAGCAGGGATAGGGGTGACATAACCAGCAGTTTTGAGTCTTTCATACAACGGGTCAATAGGTTTAGCAATTGCTGTATATTGTTCAAGTTGGGATACATTTTCCTTAGGACCCTGAGTACCATGACCATTAGTGACCTCTACTCTTTCAGTTGAATTCTCCTTTCTGACGTTGTTCAAATCTTCCATCTTGCTTTTGCTCTTGTTCTTAACAGGACTTAGAGGAGGAGTGGGTGGAGGGCCCTTGGATCTTGTGGAATAGGATGATGTTGCCAGAGTGCTCGAACTAACCTTTGGGGAGGGGAATAACAAGACAAAAATAAAACAAAAAGGTAACCAAGTTAGTTGGGATCATGAAAAGTATTATGATATTTAAACACATAGTGCAGGAATGTAAAATGTGTCCTAATTTGGGAGCCTCGTTGTGCCCGAGGTAGGCCTAGCGACAAGTTGATTTGGAGAACTTAGAATGCTAAATGCCTCATTTTATTGATATAAAAATAAGATGAATCCCAAATCGACACTAAACAACAAGGAATAAAATTCACTAATGGCCATTGGCCTTATTACATTTTAAATAACGAAAAGATAAAGTCATATCTACTTGGTCCCTAAAGGACCTTCCCCAGACTCGGTATCCTTGGCTCCGTCGAACAGCTTCCCCAGCTCGCGAAGTCCCAGCAATAGGTAGGCCCTGGCTAGATGTCCACCTTCGTTCCCCTCAGCATTCTGACAGTCTTTGACCCTCTTGAGAAACCTTCTTTCCAGCTCTAAGTATCCCAGTCGCTTGTTGGCACTGACAGCCATGTCCTTCCATTCCTCAATTAACTTTTGATTGGCTTCTTGTATCTCACGGTGCTCGCTTTCGCACTCTCGGATTCTCTTGCGCAATTGGTTGTATTTGACCCGTGCCTCGGCCTTTTCATCTATGATCCTGTGACCTCGAACAAACCCAGGCTGGATCAGACCATTATGATTATCCTCAACCAGCCGGAATAGTAGGGAGTACAACCGGCGTGGTATCTATCTGGCTCGATGGTATCCCTCCCCATGACGATCTTGCAGTGCCACATATACTGAGCTTGGCACTTGTAAGGGCTATCATCATCCTGTAAGTTAGTCTGGAAGTGACTCATCTTGTCGACCGTGGGTACAACCTGCTTCCTACCAGCTTGCCTCATAACTCGGAGAGGGACGTAAGGGTATGTTCCTCTCAGACCGATCAATATCAGAAAAGGTGTGTCTCTGGATCGGGCGATAAATTCTTCGGTCGGAAACCATTCGAACATCCATTGTACTTGCTCCTCGGTCAAATTATCAAATAGCTTGAACTATCCATTGGCATCCTCTAGCTGAGCAAACATATCAGGGATATAATTCATTCGCTTTCGGTGGTGGAAAGCGATATGATCGTCCCAGTTCCTTCGCTGAAAATCTTGTCGGTATTCACCCTTTTGTAAATGCTCCACGAGCCAAAGTTGAAGTAGCAAATTGCATCATTCGAAGTGACTAGCTCCCCGTTGACACTTTTCTAGGGCTCGGTATATTTCCGCGATGATCATGGGCACAATGCTGAATGGTTGCCCTCCAATTCCTTCCATTAAGGTCTTAGTGACCATGGCTAGCCTGGTGTGGCTTCTTGCTTTCTTCATTAGAAACACGATCAATCCCAGGAAGCAAAACATGAATACAAAGACCCTTCAGTGAATATGCCCTAATGATGTGATGGCAAACTCGTCAGGATAGGTACGGTAGGATTTGCTGTGACCGTACCTTTCTTACAAACAATCAAAAGGGATGTACGATTCTTTCAAACATGTCAGTTATGGATTTTTCTTCAAACGCATCATTCTGAGGAAGCCTCTACCCTTGCGGTTCTCGGGCATTAACAAACTCGGAGTCTCCCACGCTATACCAGCCAATCCTCCTATCTCTTCTAGCAAGGGTGTCATTTCAATGTCCCCGAAGCAGAATACGGACCTCTCACAATCCCAGAACAAAGTAGCAGCTTCTATGATCTTGTTGTTGGGTTGGATTTCCAAGAGAGAAGGTAGGTTTCCCAAACATTTCCAGACAAGTGTTTGATCACTAGAGTGAAGATCTTTCCACCAGCTTAGCAGTTTTGGATGGATGTTGGTGACATGCCGAATCTAGGGACTTCATGCCTCATATTTCTGCAAGACAAATAAGGTTAGGCCCTTACCCCCCACCGGACTCGACTACTTAATATCAACAATTGGCATAAAAGCATTTAGTTCTCCAAATAAATGCACAGAACGTGATGATGTCCGTTTGGGTTTAGGGAAACCCAGTGGACTTTGGACAAGGCTATCTAAAAGGATCATTATGTGGACAACATAACTGATCCGGCTAGGCTTGACCATGATGCATGTACAATTTAAACGGAGTAAGGTTTCTATGGGGTTTTAGACTGGTACCCTTGAGCGGACAACTCATGGGGGAAGGCACGGAACCGTCGACTACACCGTTGATCGACTGGTTTTACCGCAAATATGCCTTTTCGGATTTAGGGGGTAATGATATAGGAAGAGCGCAACAACTCATTATAAGCATCGCTATGGGATTTGTTTGGCACGAATGGAATATGATTTTGAGCATGATTAATAAAAAAAAAACATGTTGTCACGTATTTGCATGTTTAAGAAAGCAGTAAATACAACAGTTTTTTTAACAATAAAGCAGTAATAAAGAAAGGGAAAGAAGAAGATAAGTCAGTTTTGCTTTGTAAAAGAAATTAAATGCTTAAAGGAATTAAACAAGTATTGCACATAAAGAGATATAAATTCACAATAACAGTTTGAAATGGTAAAAAGCCTAAAATCCCCAGCAGAGTTGCCATGCTGTCGCGCCCCCTTTTTCTCGCGAAATCGGGTTCATGACATTTGGAGGGACAACTCGTTCCTTTTGGGAACTGGGTTTTGAAGAGTCGCCACCTAATGATTTATGGTGCATTAGGACACCTTACAGGGTTCAATTATAACTAAACTTGGATAACCAGAGATAGGGTAAGGGCTTTGAAATTATCCTAAGGGGAAGGTGTTAGGCACCCCTCAGGATCCACTAGTGTGGTTCCCGGCTAAACAGTTATTGTGAATTTGGGATACAATTAACATGTAAGCAGATAATGCTCAAGTAAGAGGGGATTTCAATTCATAATGGTTTGGAAGTAAACAAATTTGAAAGAACAATCACAGGGCTGATTTTAAATAAGGAGTTACAATGCTAAAAAAAGTAAAGAATAAAAGGAAAAAAAAGGGGGGGGGGGGTCCTAGGTTTATTAAAAATATGGATCACCCCACACAATGTCCGGTAATCACTCCTCAATGAGGGGCTACACGTGATATTATCGCGTGGTCATCATATCCATATCTACCCTTCCCACCCCGTTAAGGTATTAAAGCGCGGATTGGTCTCGATTACTTATTGCATGCTATTACCCGTCCTAATCCTATCAGTCCCGGAGGCACTTAGGACTACTAATCCTAAAAGGGAGGGATATTAGGCTTATTTGAAGTTTCAAAGGTAAAAATTCTAAGGCGACATACAAAACACATACTGCATGATTGGGTAAACATATAAGCAAACAAAGGCTCAATTATGCCTCCTCAAAAGAAACACATAAAATAGCATGTCTTGCACATACTGCTTAGGTCTGATTAAAAATATCAAAGACGAGGGAGAGGAGGTTGTTGAGGCAGACTAGTTTGATACATGGCTCAGATAGGAAGTCAGAATCAAACTTGCTTAATGATTGTGTCAGTTATTAATTAACAAAGGCAAAATCAGTTTTTATCGGTCGTTATCACCTAAGGCTTGCCTAAGTGTTTGAGCGAGATCCTATGAACATGATATCTATTACTGATTCAGAAATATAGCAAAGCAACACTGTTTTAAGACAAATGATTCGGAATTCTTATAGGCATGACTTCTATGCGTTACTGATTTTAGGTCCTCATAGACATGATACCCAACATTGCATGTGAGCAGACACGAACAGGATTATACTTATGGACCCCTATAGACATGATTTCTATATGTCACTGATTTTAACATGCTACTGGGTTATATCCTTAAAACATGATGCCTAATATGCAGAAATTAAAGTGAAGCCCTAAAAGGCAGGTTATCTAGGTG